>NC_057809.1:583118918-583187660 GCF_018294505.1 Triticum aestivum | reverse complement strand
CGCGCCCTCCCTGTGTCCTGCCCTGACCCCGTGCTAGGGGGCGCCGGAGCTAAGAGGCGCCCCTCCGCCGACGCCCTGCTGCGCCCCGGTCGGCCCCGTCCACCCTTCCCCGGCAGCTGCCCCCCGGCCTCCCTGCTGCCCGCTGCACCGGCTGCCAAGGTGAGCTTTTTTTCAATTTTTTGCATTTTGTTACTGTTTTTTTGCATAGATGGATATATATGTGATGAATGGATATATGCATGTACAGATTGATGGTGAAGTTTGTGATAGATGGATGCATTAATGGATATATTGGTCAAGTTTGTGAATTTGGAAACTTAGTTTAAAATATGGATAGATGATATTGGTCAAGTTTTTGAATATGTGCATGTATAGATTGATGGATATTGGTCAAGTTTTGCATTTTGTAAACACTTAGTTTAAAATATGGATGAATTGATGGATATTAGTAAGTTTTGTGTTTGGTCAAGTTAGTGTTAGATGGAAGCAATTCGAGGCACTTGGTTTCTAAAATACTTAATGAAGCTTTTTTTTACAATTTGACATGTTGTTTCATGTTCATTCATAATGTTGTGTCAATGCTTAATGTGAGGTGATGACCTAATTTTTTTCACTCGGTGTAATTAACAGGATTTGTGGTGGTCCATCTTCGTGGAGTGATTGTCGACGTTGGAGGTGTTGGTCCACGATCGTCCCTCTCCTTTGATCGACTACATCGGAGGGTGAGCAACAATTCCATGACCTTGCCCACTTTTTTTTCCATGTCACTATATTAAATTTTCACATCAAGTCGCGTAACCTAGGTCTCCCGTCCGAAAGGGTTGCATCAATAAATATGCATTCAATTGCATATTTATCACCGCAGCCCTTTCGAATTGTCCAGCGCTTTCCACGGACAGCCCGAGGATGTGTAGATTGGGTACGTTGTTCATGCTCTACCCCGTTCCGAGACAGGATTTCGGCGGCGCCTCCCTGTTGTTCTCCGGATGCATATTCTCTCGGCATTTTGCTGAGACGTGTATTTGGAGAACAGCGGGGAGGTGCTGCCGATATTTTGTCTTGGAATGGGGTAGAGCATGGACAACGTACTCAATCTACACATTCTCGGGTGGGATTAGGACCCATCTTTACCTATTAGAGATGTAGGTGGATTAAATGTCGTTTCTCGTCAAGCTTGTAAAAAATAAAATATTGATGTGAGTAATTTAAATGAATCCTTAATTTTGTTGTGTGGCTTCCAATAAAGTAGATATGGCAGATAATCAGTGGATGTATAGTGGGTTTTTTCGTCGGAATCAAGTAACAATAGAGTGGGTCGAGAAAACTGATGTGTTTTTGAAAGAGATATTCCGTAGTCCAATGAGGGTGGTGCCAGAATGCCCGTGTGCCAAATGTAAGAGACGTATCCGCAGAGATAAGAGTGAGATGACTAAGCACCTTTGCACACATAGATTTATGCCCAACTTTAATATGCCGATAAACTTTGCCCAGCGGGACCGTGGTAGAGAGGATGTGATATGACAACGCGTCGCTGGTTATGAGGACGATGGGGTTAGAGACATGCTAGATGATGTCTTTGCTGCATAGCCGACACCTCCATCACATTCAGCCAATGAACCGGAGGAGCCGGAGGAAACCGCAAAGGCCTTCCTGGAAATCTTGGCCTCGTCAAAGAAACCTCTCTATGAGGGTGCCAAGCTGTCTGTGCTAGATGCCATCTCGCAACTGATGGCAGTCAAGGCTGAGTACGGATGTAGCCGAGCTTGCTTAGAAGCATTTCTGGGAGTATGGGCTAACGGCCTGCCTGAGGGCCATGAACTGCCGAAAACCATGTACGCTACGAAGAAATCATGAAGGCGCTCTCCATGGACTATGAGAAAATACATGCTTGTCCAAAGAGTTGCCTTTTGTTTAGGCATGAGTATACGGATGACAAGTACTGTAGGAAGTGCGGTTCCTCTCGGTATATTGAGGTGGTCGATAAGCATGGTCAGAAGCAGCAGCTAAAAATCCATGTGAAGGTTCTTCGGTATCTTGATTTTATAAAAATACTGCAGCGCCTTTTCGTCACCGAGGAGTCTGCCAAAATGATGAAGTAGCACAAGGAAGGGAAAAGGTACAATCCAAAAAATATTGTACATCCATCAGAAGGTGAAACATGGAAGTCATTCGATATAGAGTACCCAGAGGAAGCAGCCGAGGCTGGGAATGTCAGAATTGCTATAACAGGTGATGGGTTCAATCCATATGGTATGTCGTCTAATCCATACAGCTGCTGGCCCGTATTTGTTATTCCACTCAATCTCCCTCCCGGTGCCATAATGCAACGCAAGACGATGTTCCTGTCGCTTATAATTCCGGGGCCTGAATATCCGGGGAAGAATTTGAGTGTGTTTATGCAGCCGTTGGTGGATGATTTGCACCATTCTTGGTACTTCCCGAGGTTGACATACGACCGACATCTGCAGAAAAATTTCTTGATGAAAGTTTGGCTACAATATTGCATGCATGACTTTCCCGGCTATGCCCTGTTCTGTAGATGGTGTACAAGTGGAAAGATGCCTTGCCCAGTGTGCATGCAGGCCTTGATTTTCATTTGGCTAAAGAAGGGTGGCAAGTATGTTGCCTTTGACCTGCATCGATAGTTCCTCCCTCTAGACCATCCTGATAGGGAAGACAAGAAGAACTTCACAAAAGGCAAAGTTGTCCATGAAGTAAACGAGATTCCAACTTTTTGTGGTGCGGATGTGCTTGCTCAGCTGAAAGCTCTTAAGCCTGCCGGTGAAGGGAAAGGCAAAGGCAAAGCCACAGGCGAAGACGAGGGTGAGAGCAAAGGAAAAGGTAAAGGGAAAAAAGGTTTTGAAGGATATGGTGAGACGCACAACTGGACTCACATTACCCCCTTCACGCAGCTTCCCTATTTTAAGGACCTCAAACTTCCATACAACATCGACGTGATGCACACCGAAAAGAATGTCGCAGAGTCCCTTTTTCACACGATCCTCAACATTCCTGATAAGACAAAGGATAATGTTAATGCTAGAGTCGATCAACAGAATATTTGTGATAGACCACGTCTACACATGCAGCCTCCCACAGGCAGTCGAAAATCTTGGTTCAAGCCAGATGCTGACTTCGTACTTAAAAAGGATCATAAGATGGAGGCATTCGAGTGGCTGAAATACGTCGTGAAGTTCACTGATGGTTATGCATCGAATATAAGTAAGGGGGTCAATCTTTCAACGGGCAGAGTGACCGAGATCAAGAGTCATGACTATCATGTATGGATTGAGCGGATAATGCCGGTGATGGTTCGGGGCTATGTTCCCGAGCATGTCTGGCATGTGCTTGCGGAGTTAAGCCATTTCTTCTGCATGCTTTGTGAATGAAATATGCCCTAGAGGCAATAATAAAGTTATTATTTATTTCCTTATATCATGATAAAAGTTTATTATTCATGCTAGAATTGTATTAACCGGAAACATAATACATGTGTGAATACATAGACAAACAGAGTGTCACTAGTATGCCTCTACTTGACTAGCTCGTTAATCGAAGATGGTTATGTTTCCTAACCATGGACAAAGAGTTGTTATTTGATTAACGGGATCACATCATTAGTTGAATGATCTGATTGACATGACCCATTCCATTAGCTTAGCACCCGATCATTTAGTATGTTGCTATTGCTTTCTTCATGACTTATACATTTTCCTATGACTATGAGATTATGCAACTCCCGTTTGCCAGAGGAACACTTTGTGTGCTACCAAACGTCACAAGTAACTGGGTGATTATAAAGGAGCTCTACAGGTGTCTCCAAAGGTACATGTTGGGTTGGCGTATTTCGAGATTAGGATTTGTCACTCCGATTGTCGGAGAGGTATCTCTGGGCCCTCTCGGTAATGCACATCACTTAAGCCTTGCAAGCATTGCAACTAATGAGTTAGTTGCGGGATGATGTATTACAGAATGAGTAAAGAGACTTGCCGGTAACGAGATTGAACTAGGTATTGAGATACCGACGATCGAATCTCGGGCAAGTAACATACCGATGACAAAGGGAACGACGTATGTTGTTATGCGGTCTGACCGATAAAGATCTTCGTATAATATGTAGGAGCCAATATGATCATCCAGGTTCCGCTATTGGTTATTGACCGAAGACGTGTCTCCGTCATGTCTACATTGTTCTCGAACCCATAGGGTCCGCATGCTTAAGGTTTCGATGACAGTTATATCATGAGTTTATGAGTTTTGATGTACCGAAGTTAGTTCGGAGTCCCGGATGTGATCACGGATATGACGAGGAGTCTCGAAATGGTCGAGACATAAAGATTGATATATTGGATGGCTATATTCGGACACCGGAAGTGTTCCGGGTGATTTCGGAGAAAACCGGGGAGCCGGAGGGTTACCGGAACCCCCCGGGAGAAGTAATGGGCCATATGGGCTTTAGTGGAGAGAGAGAGGGGCAGCCAAAGGTGGGCCACGCGCCTCCTCCCCCCCTTGGTCCGAATTGGACTAGGAGAGGGGGGGCGGCGCCCCCCTTTCCCTCTCCCTCCCCACTTCCTTCCCCCTCCTAGTAGGAGTCCTACTCCTACTAGGAGGAGGACTCCTCCTTGGCGCGCCTATAGGGCCGGCCGGCCTCCTCCCCTTGCTCCTTTATATACGGGGGCAGGGGGCACCCCTAGACACACAAGTTGATCCACGTGATCATATTCTTAGCCGTGTGCGGTGCCCCCTTCCACCATAGTCCTCGATAATATTGTAGCGGTGCTTAGGCGAAGCCCTGCGACGGTAGTACATCAAGATCGTCACCACGCCGTCATGCTGACGGAACTCTTCCCTGACACTTTGCTGGATCGGAGTCCGGGGATCGTCATCGAGCTGAACGTGTGCTAGAACTCGGAGGTGCCGTGGTTTCGGTGCTTGATCGGTCGGGCCGTGGAGACATACGACTACAACAACCAAGTTAACGCTTCCGTTGTCGATCTACAAGGGTACGTAGATCACACTCTCCCCCTCTCGTTGCTATGCATCACCATGATCTTGCGTGTGCGTAGGATTTTTTTTTGAAATTACTACGTTCCCCAACAGTGGCATCCGAGCCTAGGTTTTATATGTTGATGTTATATGCACGAGTAGAACACAAGTGAGTTGTGGGCGATATAAGTCATACTGCTTACCAGCATGTCATACTTTGGTTTGGCGGTATTGTTGGACGAAGCGGCCCGGACCGACATTACGCGTACGCTTACGCGAGACCGGTTCTCCCGACATGCTTTGCACATAGGTGGCTTGCGGCTGACAGTTTCTCCAACTTTAGTTGAACCGAGTGTGGCTACGCCCGGTCCTTGCGAAGGTTAAAACAGCACCAACTTGACAAACTATCGTTGTGGTTTTGATGCCTAGGTAAGATTGGTTCTTGCTTCAGCCCGTAGCAGCCACGTAAAACTTGCAACAACAAAGTAGAGGACGTCTAACTTGTTTTTGCAGGGCATGTTGTGATGTGATATGGTCAAGACATGATGCTAAATTTTATTGTATGAGATGATCATGTTTTGTAACTGAGTTATCGGCAACTGGCAGGAGCCATATGGTTGTCGCTTTATTGTATGCAATGCAATCGCGCTGTAATGCTTTACTTTATCACTAAGCGGTAGCGATAATCATGGAAGCATAAGATTGGCGAGACGACAACAATACTACGATGGAGATCAAGGTGTCACGCCGGTGATGATGGTGATCACGATGGTGCTTCGAAGATGGAGATCACAAGCACAAGATGATGATGGCCATATCATATCACTTATATTGATTGCATGTGATGTTTATCTTTTATGCATCTTATCTTGCTTTGATTGACGGTAGCATTATAAGATGATCTCTCACTAAATTATCAAGAAGTGTTATCCCTGAGTATGCACCATTGCGAAAGTTCTTTGTGCTGAGACACCACGTGATGATCGGGTGTGATAGGCTCTACGTTCAAATACAACGGGTGCAAAACAGTTGCACACGCGGAATACTCAGGTTATACTTGACGAGCCAAGCATATACAGATATGGCCTCGGAACACGGAGACCGAAAGGTCGAGCGTGAATCATATAGTAGATATGATCAACATAGTGATGTTCACCAATGAAACTACTCCATCTCACGTGATGATCGGACATGGTTTAGTTGATTTGGATCACGTAATCACTTAGAGGATTAGAAGGATGTCTATCTAAGTGGGAGTTCTTTAAGTAATATGATTAAATGAACCTAAATTTATCATGAACTTAGTACCTGATAGTATCTTGCTTGTTTATGTATGACTGTAGATAAATGGCCCGTGATGTTGTTCCGTTGAATTTTAATGCGTTCCTTGAGAAAGCAAAGTACAAAGATGATGGTAGCAATTACACGGACTGGGTCCGTAACTTGAGGATTATCCTCATTGCTGCACAGAAGAATTACGTCCTGGAAGCACCGCTGGGGGCCAGGCCTGCTGCTGGAGCAACACCGGATGTTGTGAACGTCTGGCAGAGCAAAGCTGATGACTACTCGATAGTTCAGTGTGCCATGCTTTACGGCTTAGAACCGGGACTTCAACGACGTTTTGAACTTCATGGAGCATATGAGATGTTCCAGGAGTTGAAGTTAATATTTCAAGCAAATGCCCGGATTGAGAGATATGAAGTCTCCAATAAGTTCTATAGCTGCAAGATGGAGGAGAACAGTTCTGTCAGTGAGCATATACTCAAAATGTCTGGGTATAATAATCACTTGATTCAAATGGGAGTTAATCTTCCAGATGATTGTGTCATTGACAGGATTCTCCAATCACTGCCACCAAGCTACAAGAGCTTCGTGATGAACTATAATATGCAAGGGATGAATAAGACTATTCACGAGCTCTTCGCAATGCTGAAAGCTGCGGAGGTAGAAATCAAAAAGGAGCATCAAGTGTTGATGGTCAACAAGACCACTAGTTTCAAGAAAAAGGGCAAAGGAAAGAAGAAGGGGAACTTCAAGAAGAACAGCAAGCAAGTTGCTGCTCAAGAAAAGAAACCCAAGTCTGGACCTAAGACTGAAACTGAGTGCTTCTACTGCAAGCAGACTGGTCACTAGAAGCGGAACTGCCCCAAGTATTTGGCGGATAAGAAGGATGGCAAGGTGAACAAAGGTATATGTGATATACATGTTATTGATGTGTACCTTACTAATGCTCGCAGTAGCACCTGGGTATTTGATACTGGTTCTGTTGCTAATATTTGCAACTCGAAACAGGGACTACGAATTAAGCGAAGATTGGCTAAGGACGACGATGCGCGTGGGAAACGGTTCCAAAGTCGATGTGATCGCGGTCGGCACGCTACCTCTACATCTACCTTCGGGATTAATATTAGACCTAAATAATTGTTATTTGGTGCCAGTATTAATCGTGAACATTATATCTAGATCTTGTTTGATGCGAGACGGTTATTCATTTAAATCAGAGAACAATGGTTGTTCTATTTATATGAGTAATATCTTTTATGGTCATGCACCCTTGAAGAGTGGTCTATTCTTATTGAATCTCGATAGTAGTAACACACATATTCATAATGTTGAAGCCAAAAGATGCAGAGTTGATAATGATAGTGCAACTTATTTGTGGCACTGCCGTTTATGTCATATTGGTGTAAAGCACATGAAAAAACTCCATACTGATGGACTTTTGGAACCACTTGATTATGAATCACTTGGTACTTGCGAACCGTGCCTCATGGGCAAGTTGACTAAAACACCGTTCTCCGGTACTATGGAGAGAGCAACAGATTTGTTGGAAATCATACATACAGATGTATGTGGTCCGATGAATATTGAGGCTCGTGGCGGATATTGTTATTTTCTCACCTTCACAGATGACTTAAGCAGATATGGGTATATCTACTTAATGAAACATATGTCTGAAACGTTTGAAAAGTTCAAAGAATTTCAGAGTGAAGTTGAAAATCATCGTAACAAGAAAATAAAGTTTCTATGATCTGATCGTGGAGGAGAATATTTGAGTTACGAGTTTGGTGTACATTTGATACAATGCGGAATAGTTTCGCAACTCACGCCACCCGGAACACCACAACGTAATGGTGTGTCCGAACGTCGTAATCGTACTTTACTAGATATGGTGCGATCTATGATGTCTCTTACTGATTTACCGCTATCGTTTTGGGGTTATGCTTTGGAGACGGCCGCATTCACGTTAAATAGGGCACCATCAAAATCCATTGAGACGACGCCTTATGAACTATGGTTTGGCAAGAAACCAAAGTTGTCGTTTCTGAAAGTTTGGGGCTGCGATGCTTATGTGAAAAAGCTTCAACCTGATAAGCTCGAACCCAAATCGGAGAAATGTGTCTTCATAGGATATCCAAAGGAGACTATTGGATACACCTTCTATCACAGATCCGAAGGCAAGACTTTTGTTGCTAAGTTCGGAAACTTTCTAGAGAAGGAGTTTCTCTCGAAAGAAGTGAGTGGGAGGAAAGTAGAACTTGACGAGGTAACTGTACCTGCTCCCTTATTGGAAAGTAGTGCATCACAGAAAACTGTTTGTGACACCTACACCAATTAGTGAGGAAGCTAATGATAATGATCATGAAACTTCAGAACAAGATACTACTGAACCTCGTAGATCAACCAGAGTGAGATCCGCGCCAGAGTGGTACGGTAATCCAGTTCTGGAAGTCATGCTACTAGATCATGATGAACCTACGAACTATGAAGAAGCGATGGTGAGCCCAGATTCCGCAAAATGGCTTGAAGCCATGAAATCTGAGATGGGATCCATGTATGAGAACAAAGTGTGGACTCTGGTTGACTTGCCCAATGATCGGCAAGCAATTGAGAATAAATGGATCTTCAAGAAGAAGACTGACGCCGACGGTAATATTACTGTCTACAAAGCTCGACTTGTCGCAAAAGGGTTTCGGCAAGTTCAAGGGTTGACTACGATGAGACCTTCTCACCCGTAGCGATGCTTAAGTCTGTCTGAATCATGTTAGCAATTGCCGCATTTTATGATTATGAAATTTGGCAGATGGATGTCAAAACTGCATTCCTGAATGGATTTCTGGAAGAAGAGTTGTATATGATGCAACCGGAAGGTTTTGTCGATCCAGAGGGAGCTAACAAAGTGTGCAAGCTCCAGCGATCCATTTATGGACAGGTGCAAGCCTCTCGGAGTTGGAATAAACGCTTTGATAGTGTGATCAAAGCATTTGGTTTTATACAGACTTTTGGAGAAGCCTGTATTTACAAGAAAGTGAGTGGGAGCTCTGTAGCATTTCTGATATTATATGTGGATGACATATTGCTGATCGGAAATGATATAGAATTTCTGGATAGCATAAAAGGATACTTGAATAAGAGTTTTTCAATGAAAGACCTCGGTGAAGCTGCTTGCATATTAGGCATAAAGATCTATAGAGATAGATCAAGACGTTTAATTGGACTTTCACAAAGCACATACCTTGACAAGATTTTGAAGAAGTTCAAAATGGATCAAGCAAAGAAAGGGTTCTTTCCTGTGTTACAAGGTGTGAAGTTGAGTCAGACTCAATGCCCGACCACTGCAAAAGATAGAGAGAAAATGAAAGATGTTCCCTATGCTTCAGCCATAGGCTCTATCATGTATGCAATGTTGTATACCAGACCTGATGTGTGCCTTGCTATAAGTCTAGCAGGGAGGTACCAAAGTAATCTAGGAGTGGATCACTGGTCAGCGGTCAAGAACATCCTGAAGTACCTGAAAAGGACTAAGGATATGTTTCTCGTATATGGAGGTGACAAAGAGCTCATTGTAAACGGTTACGTTGATGCAAGCTTTGACACTGATCCGGACGATTCTAAATCGCAAACCGGATACGTGTTTACATTAAACGGTGTGAGCTGTCAGTTGGTGCAGTTCTAAACAAAGCGTCGTGGCGGGATCTACGTGTGAAGCGGAATACGTAGCTGCTTCAGAAGCAGCAAATGAAGGAGTCTGGATGAAGGAGTTCATATCCGATCTAGGTGTCATACCTAGTGCATTGGGTCCAATGAAAATCTTTTGTGACAATACTGGTGCAATTGCCTTGGCGAAGGAATCCAGATTTCACAAGAGAACCAAGCACATCAAGAGACGCTTCAATTCCATCCAGGATCTAGTCCAGGTGGGAGACATAGAGATTTGCAAGATACATACGGATCTGAATGTTGCAGACCCGTTGACTAAGCCTCTTCCACGAGCAAAACATGATCAGCACCAAGGCTCCATGGGTGTTAGAATCATTACTGTGTAATCTAGATTATTGACTCTAGTGCAAGTGGGAGACTGAAGGAAATATGCCCTAGAGGCAATAATAAAGTTATTATTTATTTCCTTATATCATGATAAAAGTTTATTATTCATGCTAGAATTGTATTAACCGAAAACATAATACATGTGTGAATACATAGACAAACAGAGTGTCACTAGTATGCCTCTACTTGACTAGCTCATTAATCGAAGATGGTTATGTTTCCTAACCATGGACAAAGAGTTGTTATTTGATTAACGGGATCACATCATTAGTTGAATGATCTGATTGACATGACCCATTCCATTAGCTTAGCACCCGATCGTTTAGTATGTTACTATTGCTTTCTTCATGACTTATATATGTTCCTATGACTATGAGATTATGCAACTCCCGTTTGCCAGAGGAACACTTTGTGTGCTACCAAACGTCACAACATAACTGGGTGATTATAAAGGAGCTCTACAAGTGTCTCCAAAGGTACATGTTGGGTTGGCGTATTTCGAGATTAGGATTTGTCACTCCGATTGTCGGAGAGGTATCTCTGGGCCCTCTCGGTAATGCACATCACTTAAGCCTTGCAAGCATTGCAACTAATGAGTTAGTTGCGGGATGACGTATTATAGAACGAGTAAAGAGACTTGCCGGTAACGAGATTGAACTAGGTATTGAGATACCGACGATTGAATCTCGGGCAAGTAACATACCAATGACAAAGGGAACGACGTATGTTGTTATGCGGTCTGACCGATAAAGATCTTCATAGAATATGTAGGAGCCAATATGAGCATCCAGGTTCCGCTATTGGTTATTGACCGGAGACGTGTCTCGGTCATGTCTACATTGTTCTCGAACCCGTAGGGTCCGCACGCTTAAGGTTTCGATGACAGTTATATCATGAGTTTATGAGTTTTGATGTACCGAAGTTAGTTCAGAGTCCCGGATGTGATCACGGACATGACGAGGAGTCTCGAAATGGTTGAGACATAAAGATTGATATATTGGACGGCTATATTCGGACACCGGAAGTGTTCCGGGTGATTTCGGAGAAAACCGGAGAGCCGGAGGGTTACCGGAACCCCCCCGGGAGAAGTAATGGGCCATATGGGCCTTAGTGGAGAGAGAGAGAGGGGCAGCCAAAGGTGGGCCGCGTGCCTCCTCCCCCCCTTGGTCTGAAATGGACTAGGAGAGGGGGGGGCGGCGCCCCCCTTTCCCTCTCCCTCCCCACTTCCTTCCCCCTCCTAGTAGGAGTCCTACTCCTACTAGGAGGAGGACTCCTCCTTGGCGCGCCTATAGGGCCGGCCGGCCTCCTCCCCTTGATCCTTTATATACGGGGGAAGGGGGCACCCTTAGACACACAAGTTGATCCACGTGATCATATTCTTAGCCGTGTGCGGTGCCCCCTTCCACCATAGTCCTCGATAATATTGTAGCGGTGCTTAGGCGAAGCCCTGCGACGGTAGTACATCAAGATCGTCACCACGCCGTCGTGCTGACGGAACTCTTCCCCGACACTTTGCTGGATCGGAGTCCGGGGATCGTCATCGAGCTGAACGTGTGCTAGAACTCGGAGGTGCCATGGTTTCGGTGCTTGATCGGTCGGGCCGTGGAGACGTACGACTACATCAACCAAGTTAACGCTTCCGTTGTCGATCTACAAGGGTACGTAGATCACACTCTCCCCCTCTCGTTGCTATGCATCACCATGATCTTGCGTGTGCTTAGGATTTTTTTTGAAATTACTACGTTCGCCAACACTTTGTGCTAAAGAAGTATGTCCTGAGAAGATAAAAGAAATGCATAAGAATGCGCCGGAGTTGATATGCAAGCTAGAGAAGATCTTCCCGCCAGGCTTCTTTACTCTGATGACACATCTCATTTTGCACCTCGCGAACGAGGTATTGTTGGGGGGCCCTATGCAGAATTGTTGGCAGTACGGCCCTGAGAGACAGAACAAGCATCTGAGACAGAAATGTGGAAACAAAGCTAAGATTGAAGCTTCCATAGCTAAGGCGGTTATCCTAGAGGAGGTGGCAGACCTCAGGACATCCTACTATCCGGATCATGTTCCCATGTTGCACAATAAGGTGTCTCGATACAATACAGAAGAACCCAAGTATAAACCCAAGTTGCCTCTATTCATCGGGCAAGGTGGCAGGGCTGGATGCTCGACACCTTATCTCATGCCACGAGATGAGTGGGACGATGTCATGTTCTATATCTTGCACAACATCAAGGAAGTTGAGGATGAGTGGATGAGGTAATACCTTTGCACCATTCTTTTAGTCAATTCGTTATGTTCACTTTGCCTAGTTCTTATACCACTTTTCTTATTGTAGTCGATTCGTTGAAGAAGAGTGGACGGGAATGCTGCCTCCGACTAAAGCGGAGGCACTTGCTCTTCTCCGAAAGGGTGCTGATGGAAGGAAAAATTTCGTTGTGTGGTCATGGAGAAAGTAATTTTTCACACTTCACTATTACCTATTTAAATTAAATTCATGCGCCCTATAATTTAAATTAAACTCATGCACCCTATAATTTCAATTAAACTTGTAGGGAAATGATCCGACGGAATCAATGGATGAAGAATTGAGTGGGTTTCCATGGGTTTTGACCCTGCTGTCATGACATGCTAAAAGTATGATGTGAATGGGTATCGCTTCCATACAGAGGAGCACCAGAACAGTTGGCCTGATCCCAAAACCATAAATACCGGAGTCTTCACTGAAGGAGATAATAAAGTAGATTACTACAGAAGGGTAGGAAAAATATACGAGCTTACATTCAAACGTGGCCGCGAACACCTAAGTCTCGCTGTGTTCAAATGCCGATGGTTCGACCCCAAAAAGGGTCTGAGACATACGCCTTCTGTTGGTTTAGTTGAAGTTAAACCATCAACCGTCTATGCCGGAGCTGATCTCTTTATCGCCGCTACCCAGGCCACACAAGTATATTATCTGCCTTACCCATGTCAGAAAGAGTACCTAAAGGGTTGGGAAGTTGTGTTCAAGGTGTCGCCACATGGTAAGCTACCGGACCCGAACGATGATAATTACTACAACATAAACCCCATGGCATATGAGGGAGTGTTCTATCAAGAGGAACATGATGACGTGGTCGGAAACAACGAGGATGATGACTTGGGTTATGTTGACCTGGACCCAAACGACGACGACACACGGATTGATGGTGAGGCAGTTGTGAATCAAAGAGACATAATTATGCTTGAAAAGTTAAATGAAGACGCTGACGATGAGGAAGAGCCTCCACCTCCGTCAGACAACGAATAAGATATGCGTGATAGTGATGATGAGACCAGTTCACAAATAGATTACAATAGTGATGATTCATATGGGTTCTAGAAAATGTAAGTTCTTTTAATGATCATTACAATAGTATGCTTAATGTGCTCTTCTGTTATTAATGTTCTTCCTGTATGCTTGTTTATTTGATATCCTTACTAATTGTTTATTCTCTTCTCAATGCAGGTTTGCTAATCATGGGCAAGTCCAGTGGCGCCAGTTTCCTCAGTAAATTCAAAGGACTTACTCGGAGTGGACGAGCCCACAAGGTTCCCTCCCGACTACGCGAGGATGACACCTCACATGGAGGTGGAGGGGTCGGGGGAGGAGACCCTAGAGGAGGAGGCGGTGGGGGGAGAGCCCCTAGAGGAGGAGGCGGTGGGGGGAAAGGTAGCCGGAGCAAAAAACTCCAGGCCGTGTCCGAAATAGGAGGGTCTTCTTCGATGCCCTCCTATACAGAGGCACCTTCTGAGTCTGAGGAGGAGGAGTATGTTCCTGATGGTGAGGAGGAGGAGGGCGAGGAGGAGGAGGTCGAGGAGGAGGGTGAGGAGGAGGGCGAGGAGGGTGGTGGAGGGGAGGTTGATCCCGAGTTGTGGGGTGACTTGCCACCTGGTGCTCCGCAGGGGTGGCTGCGTGGTAATGCCGGACTACCTACACCACCTTCTATCGAGGCGCACAAGTGGCTCATTGAACCTGCGGGGACAGAGTAAGTGCCTCTCAATCATATTTTCAACACATGACAACATTTTCTTATTGTACACATGGCAATCCTTTGATTCTTTTGCAGAAACTGGATCCTTCATGGAAAGGGCCGTAAACCGAACAGCCTTATCATTGTCCTGTTGAAGGAGTTTTGGCCTGGCCTATTCTGCCCGTGGCCAGACAGGGACCCGCAGCTGCGAGTTTTGGCCACGAATTGGGCCCACTACGAGGCTTGCAGCAACGCGGAGTACGGGACGGCCGCTAAGGCCGTGATCACCAAATTTGGGTAAGTTCTCTTCTGAATCACTTGTCTTCAGTTTCGTTCATAGTTTATCATTGAATCACTCAACTCATGCCTTGTTTGCTTCTAGTTTATGCATGATTGCAGCAACTCTATAGAGTTCTTGACGAGCACAAGGCCAGAGCCGACGTAGTCTTGCTTGCGGCTGCGAAGAAGAAAGCTCGTCAGTTGCAGTACGAGGTGCGCTGGGTTGCCATCTCGCAGTACTACCACATCTACCTGCAACAAAAGATGACCAAAACTCAAGCGCAGAGGCAACGACTTACCTTGAACAGGGAGCAGTTCATGATGGTAACTATTACTAACTTATCATTGTTTCAAGCAGTCAACTATATGTTTCGTGCTCACATGTCATGCTTCCAAAATTTGCATAGGTTGTTCCTCATTGGTGCTATGGAAGGCATGACGGATGGGCGAGTTTGGTGGATAGGTGGCTCGGCGACGATGCAGAGTTTGTTGCCAAGAGCATCAAGGCCCGGGCTAACCGTGGAAAAGATGGGACACACGGCCAAGGAAACAGGAACCACTGGGGCTTCAAGACCATGAAGGTATATCTATATGCATGATGCATTTTTGTTCTTCTTTACCGTCATGTTCTTATGTATGGCTAACTTCTGTTTGACGTTGTAGGAGGACAAGTTGAAGAGGCCGCTCTCAGACATTGAGTCGTGGAAGCTGGCCCGCGAGCGGAGTCATCCCAAGGAGGGCGAGAGCTAGTACTACGGCAAGACCGAGGAGCACCTGGAGTCTTACACTCAGCACTATCAGAAGTTGCATCCGGATGTTCCTGTTCCTGAGGTCGCCCAATCTCAGATCGACGACACGGTGGTGGTGGCCATCCAGGGGAAGTCACATGGCCGGTATCCGTGTTTCGATGGCTTGACAACTCCTTCGATCTCGTACACACGGCTTCGGTCTACCAACCCGAGCCAGTTAGAGAGTACGAGGCGTTCACAGACTCCCTTAGCCCCCCAGCATGCTGTAAGTACTTCCCCTTTATCTTTTTCTCTCTAGCATTCTCAGTTCATTTTCAGCATTGCTCACTTAGAAACAACCTAAATTATGTAGGCATATAAGGCCTTTGTCGAGCATAGGAATCTCGAGGTGCGAGAGTACTTGCAACGAGTGAAGGCAAATGATGATTACAACCGTCAGATGATGGCGGTTAGTTTTGCCCTCTTAAAACCAAGCTAAATTTTTGCACTTTCATTCCTTCTGACCTTCTAGTTTGCTTGTTTAACTAACATCCAGGCTATTTTGGCGTCTTGGAGTAACCGCACGGATCCACCACAAATGGGACCCCCCCCGCCACCTGCGGGAGAACCCCCACATGTGCGCACGTTCGATGAATGGGTGGCACTAGGCAGTGATAGTCCGGTTAGTACATTTGCCTAACTACTGACAAACTAGTTCTCGTTCATTCAACACTATCATATCATATTTACCGTTAGAATCTTCTCTCAAACATGTAGTGGACCGGTGGCTCGACTCCTGCTCCGTCGACCCCAGTCACTCCGATCTTCCAGAGTGATGGTGGTCGCGGTGGCGGTTTTGGCGGAGGTGGTCTTAGCGGTGGTGCTTTTGGCGGAGGTGGTCTTGGTGGTGGTGCTTTTGGCGAAGGTGGTCTTGGTGGTGGTGGTTTTGGCGGAGGTGGTCTTGTTTGATGTCATGATGATTCTATGCATGTGGCCGTCGTGCCATGCCTTTCATGTTGCTACTTTTATTATGTTCCATGTCTTGCACTAGTTTTATGTTCATCAACTTTCGCCGGTGATGATCTTTAGATGATGATGATGAACTTGAGTATGTTTAGATGATGATGATGAACTTGAGTATGTTTAGATGATAAATTGTCATATTTCTGCATAATTCTATATTATTCTGCTTTGAAATGCTGTCAAATGAATTGAAAAAGAGAAAACAGAGAAAATAAAAATAAAAATAAAAAAACTATGCCTACGGCAAAGTCGTCGGCATATATAAACCCAGGAGATACCAGGACGCGCCACGTGGCAGAGATATGCCGACGGCAAAGCTGTCGGCATAGTTTTTGGTCTATGCCGACGGCTTTGCCGTAGGCATATCTCTGCCGCCAGGAGAAACCAGGGGCCGACACGTGGCAGAACTATGCCTACGGCAAAGCCGTCGGCATAGATTCCGTCTATGCCAACGACTTTGTCGTAGGCATAGACCTGCCACCAGGAGGCACCACGGGGTGCCACGTGGCACTGATATGCCGACGGCCAAGCTGTCGGCATACCTCTGTCACGTGCCATCCCACGATTCGCCCCCACTTTTGATGGCGCCGTCTGTTGTCGTCAGACGGAAAACAGTGCCGACTGCTATACTATGCCGACGGCTGATGCCGGGCCGTCGGCATAGGCCCCTATGCCGATGGCTATACTACGCCGACGGTCTAACAAGACTACGCTGACGTGATCTACACCGACGGGTCTATGCCGACGGCAGCCATAGGCATAGATCTATGTCGATGACATAGGACCTATGCCGACGGCCCAGGGCCGTAGGCATAGTCCGCGAGTCCGGTAGTGGTGGGCAACTGTAGACATGGCGCTCCCTCCTCTGCTCCTCCTTCCCTCCAGTCCTACAGCTTCATGGTCTACGGTGAGGTAGTTGATGACGGCAGCACCAGGAGGTGGTCGACGACGACGGCGGCCGGCGGAGGCTTCACTCGTCCGCTCATGGTCGGTGGAGGGGAATGTGTTGGGAAACGTAGCAGAATTTTAAAATTTTCTACGCATCACCAAGATCAATCTATGGAGTCATCTAGAAACGAGGGAGAGAGGAGTGCATCTACATACCCTTGTAGATCACGAGCGGAAGCGTTCAGAGAACGGGGATGATGGAGTCGTACTCGCCGTGATCCAAATCACCGATGACCAAGTGCCGAATGGACGGCACCTCCGCGTTCAACACACGTACGGAGCGGATGACGTCTCCTTCTTGATCCAGCAAGGGGGAAGGAGAGGTTGATGAAGATCCAGCAGCACGACGGCGTGGTGGTGGATGCAGCAGTGATCGTAGCAGGGCTTCGCCGAGCTTCTGCAAGAGGGAGAGGTGTAGCAGGGGAGAGGAGGTGCCAAGGCTTGGGGTGTCGCTGCCCTCCCTCTCCCCCTCCTTTATATAGGCCCCCTGGGGGGCGCCGGCCCTGGAGATGGGATCTCCCAAGGGGGCGGCGGCCAAGGGGGGGTGGAGTGCCCCAAGGCAAGTGGAGGCGCCCCCCACCCTAGGGTTTCCAACCCTAGGCGCAGGGGCCCAAGGGGGGGTGCACCAGCCCACTATGGGCTGGTTCCCCTCCCCACTTCAGCCCATGCGGCCCTCCGGGATGGGTGGCCCCACCCGGTGGACCCCCGGGACCCATCCGGTGGTCCCGGTACAATACCGGTGACCCCGAATCTTTCCTGATGGCCGAAACTACACTTCCTATATATAATTCTTCACCTCCGGACCATTCTGGAACTCCTTGTGACGTCCAGGATCTCATCCGGGACTCCGAAAAACTTTCGGATTACTGCATACTCATATCTCTACAACCCTAGTGTCACCGAACCTTAAGTGTGTAGACCCTACGGGTTCGGGAGACAAGCAGACATGACCGAGACGACTCTCCGGTCAATAACCAACAGTGGGATCTGGAAACCCATGTTGGCTCCCACATGCTCCTCGATGATCTCATCGGATGAACCACGATGTCGAGGACCTAATCAATCCCGTACTCAATTCCCTTTGTCAATCGGTACGTTACTTGCCCGAGACTCGATCGTCGGTATCCCAATACCTTGTTCAGTCTCGTTACCGGCAAGTCACTTTACTCGTACCGTAATGCATGATCCCGTGATCAACCACTTGATCACATCGAGCTCATTATGATGATGCATTACCGAGTGGGCGGAGATACCTCTCCGTCATACGGAGTGACAAATCCCAGTCTCGATTCATGCCAACCCAACAGACACTTTCGGAGATACCTGTAATGTACCTTTATAGTCACCCAGTTATGTTGTGACGTTTGGCACGCTCAAGGCACTCCTACGGTATCCGGGAGTTGCACAATCTCATGGTCTA
This sequence comes from Triticum aestivum, assembly GCF_018294505.1. Classification (NCBI taxonomy): domain Eukaryota; kingdom Viridiplantae; phylum Streptophyta; class Magnoliopsida; order Poales; family Poaceae; genus Triticum; species Triticum aestivum. The sequence goes on along the minus strand of NC_057809.1, from coordinate 583,168,959 downwards.
AGGAAATGATACTTGACATCCAGAAAAGCTACAACAAACGAACTACACGATCTTTGTGCTATGCTTAGGTTTGGGTCTTGTCCATCACATCATTCTCCTAATGATGTGATCCCGTTATCAATGACATCCCTATGTACATAGCCAGGAAACCATGACTATCTGTTGATCAACGAGCTAGTCAACTAGAGGCTCACTAGGGACACATTGTGGTCTATGTATTCACACATGTATTACGATTTCCGGACAATACAATTATAGCATGAATAATAGACAATTATCATGAACAAGGAAATATAATAATCATTTTATTATTGCCTCTAGGGCATATTCCCAACAGTCTCCCACTTGCACTAGAGTCAATCATCTAGTTACATTGTGATGAATCGAACACCCATGGAATTCTAGTGTTGATCATGTTTTGCTCTAGGGAGAGGTTTAGTCAACGGATCTGCCACATTCAGGTCCGTATGTACTTTACAAATTTCTATGTCTCCATTTTGAACACTTTCACGAATGGAGTTGAAGCGACGCTTGATATGCCTGGTCTTCCTGTGAAACCTGGGCTCCTTGACAAGGGCAATAGCTCCAGTGTTGTCACAGAAGAGAGTCATTGGGCCCGACGCATTGGGTATGACTCCTAGGTCGGTAATGAACTCCTTCACCCAGACTGCTTCGTGTGCTGCCTTCGAGGCTGCCATGTACTCCGCTTCACATGTAGATCCCGCCACCACGCTTTGCTTGCAACTGCACTAGCTTACTGCCCCACCATTCAAAATATACACGTATCCGGTTTGTGACTTTGAGTCATCCAGATCTGTGTCGAAGCTAGCATCGACGTAACCCTTTACGACGAGCTCTTCGTCACCTCCATAAACGAGAAACATTTCCTTAGTCCTTTTCAGGTACTTCAGGATATTCTTGACCGCTATCTAGTGTTCCATGCCGGGGTTACTTTGGTACCTTCCTACCAAACTTACGGCAAGGTTTATATCAGGTTTGGTACACAGCATAGCATACATGATAGACCCTATGGCCGAGGCATAGGGGACGACACTCATCTTTTCTCTATCTTCTGCCGTGGTCGGGCTTTGAGCCATGCTCAATCTCGTACCTTGCAATACAGGCAAGAACCCCTTCTTTGACTAATCCATTTTGAACTTCTTCCATATCTTGTCAAGGTACGTACTCTGTGAAAGACCAATGAGGCGTCTCAATCTATCTCTACAGATCTTGATGCCTAATATATAAGCAGCTTCTCCAAGGCCCTTTATTGAAAAACACTTGTTCAAGTAGGCCTTTATGCTTTCCAAGAATTCTATATCATTTCCCATCAACAGTATGTCATCCACACACAATATGAGAAATGCTACAGAGCTCCCACTCACTTTCTTGTAAATGCAGGCTTCTCCATAAGTCTGCATAAACCCAAACGCTTTGATCATCTCATCAAAGCGAATGTTCCAACTCCGAGATGCTTGCACCAGCCCATAAATCGAGCGTTGGAGCTTGCACACCTTGTCAGCATTCTTAGGATCGACAAAACCTTCCGGCTGCATCATATACAATTCTTCCTTAAGGAAACCATTAAGGAATGCCGTTTTGACGTCCATTTGCCATATCTCATAATCATAGAATGCGGCAATTGCTAACATGATTCGGACGGACTTCAGCTTCGCTACAGGTGAGAAAGTCTCATCGTAGTCAACCCCTTGAACTTGTCGATAACCCTTAGCGACAAGCCGAACTTTATAGGTGGTCAAATTACCATCCGCGTATGTCTTCTTCTTAAAGATCCATTTTATTTTCTATGGCTCGCCGATCATCGGGCAAGTCAGTCAAAGTCCATACTTCGTTTTCTTACATGCATCCTATCTCGGATTTCATGGCTTCCAGCCATTTGTCGGAATCCGGGCCCGCCATCGCTTCTTCATAGTTCGAAGGTTCACCGTTGTCTAACAACACGATTTCCAAGACAGGGTTGTCGTACCACTCTGGTGCGGAACGTGTCCTTGTGGACCTACAAAGTTCAGTAGCAACTTGATCTGAAGTTTCATGATCATCATCATTAACTTCCTCTCTAGTTGGTGCATGCACCTCAGGAACATTTTCCTGAGTTGCGCCACTTTCCGGTTCAAGAGGCAATACTTCATCAAGTTCTACTTTCCTCCCACTTACTTCTTTCGAGAGAAACTCTTTCTCTAGAAAGGATCCATTCTTGGCAACAAAGATCTTGCCTTCGGATCTGAGGTAGAAGGTATACCCAATGGTTTCTTTAGGGTATCCTATGAAGACGCATTTTTCCGACTTGGGTTCGAGCTTTTCAGGTTGAAGTTTCTTGACATAAGCATCGCATCCCCAAACTTTTAGAAACGACAGCTTAGGTTTCTTCCCAAACCATAATTCATACGGTGTCGTCTCAATAGATTTCGACGGAGCCCTATTTAAAGTGAATGCGGCAGTCTCTAAAGCATAGCCCCAAAATGATAGCGGTAAATCGGTAAGAGACATCATAGATCACACCATATCTAATAGAGTGCGATTACGACGTGCGGACACACCATTACGCTGAGGTGTTTCAGGCGGCGTGAGTTGTGAAACTATTCCACATTTTCTTAAGTGTGTGCCAAATTTGTGACTCAAGTATTCTCCCCCATGATCTGATCGCAAGAACTTGATTTTCCTGTCACGTTGATTCTCAACCTCACTCTGAAATTCCTTGAACTTTTCAAAGGTCTCAGACTTGTGTTTCATTAAGTAGACATACCCATATCTACTCAAGTCATCAGTGAGGGTGAGAACATAACGATAACCACCGCGAGCCTCAACACTCATTGGACCGCACACATCTGTATGTATGATTTCCAATAAGTTGTTGCTTGCTCCATTGTTCCTGAGAACGGAGTCTTGGTCATTTTACCCATGAGGCATGGTTCGCACGTTTCAAATGATTCGTAATCAAGAGACTCTAAAAGTCCATCTGCATGGAGCTTCTTCATGCGTTTGACACCTATGTGACCAAGGCGGCAGTGCCACAAGTATGTGGGACTATCGTTATCAACTTTACATCTTTTGATATTCACACTATGAATATGTGTAGCATTACGCTCGAGATTCATTAAGAATAAACCATTCACCATTGGAGCATGACCATAAAACATATCTCTCATATAAATAGAACAACCATTATTCTCGGATTTAAATGAGTAGCCATCTCGAATTAAACGAGATCCTGATACAATGTTCATGCTCAAAGCTGGCACTAAATAACAATTATTGAGGTTTAAAACTAATCTCGTAGGTAAATGTAGAGGTAGCGCGCCGACGGCGATCACATCGACCTTGGAACCATTCCCGACGCGCATCGTCACCTCGTTCTTTGCCAGTCTCCGCTTATTCCGCAGCTCCTGCTTTGAGTTACAAATGTGAGCAACCGCACCGGTATCAAATACCCAGGAGCTACTACGAGTACTGGTAAGGTACACATCAATTACATGTATATCACATATACCTTTCGTGATGCCGGCCTTCTTGTCCGCTAAGTATTTGGGGCAGTTCCGCTTCCAGTGACCACTTCCCTTGCAATAAAAGCACTCAACCTCGGGCTTGGGTCCATTCTTTGGCTTCTTCCCGGCAGCTTGCTTACCGGGCGCGGCAACTCCCTTGCCGTCCTTCTTGAAGTTCTTCTTACCCTTGCCTTTCTTGAACTTAGTGGTTTTATTCACCATCAACACTTGATGTTCCTTTTTGATTTCTACCTCCGCTGATTTCAGCATTGAATATACCTCAGGAATGGTCTTTTCCATCCCCTGCATATTGAAGTTCATCACAAAGCTCTTGTAGCTCGGTGGAAGCGACTGAAGGATTCTGTCAATGACTGCGTCATCCGGGAGATTAACTCCCAGCTGAGTCAAGCGGTTATGTAACCTAGACATTGTGAGTATGTGCTCACTGACAGAACTATTTTCCTCCATTTTACAGCTGAAGAACTTGTCGGAGACTTCATATCTCTCGACCCGGGCATGAGCTTGAAAAACCATTTTCAGCTCTTTGAACATCTCATATGCTCAGTGTTTCTCAAAACGCTTTTGGAGCCCCGGTTCTAAGCTGTAAAGCATGCCGCACTGAACGAGGGAGTAATCATCAGCACGCTGCTGCCAAGCGTTCATAACGTCTTGGTTCTCTGGGATGGGTGCGTCACCTAGCGGTGCTTCTAGGACATAATCTTTCTTGGTAGCTATGAGGATGATCCTCAGGTTCCGGACCCAGTCCGTATAGATGCTACCATCATCTTTCAGCTTGGTTTTCTCTAGGAACGCGTTGAAGTTGAGGACAACGTGGGCCATTTGATCTACAAGACATATTGTAAAGATTTTAGACTAAGTTCATGATAATTGAGTTCATCTAATCAAATTATTCAATGAACTCCCACTTAGATAGACATCCCTCTATTCATCTAAGTATAACATGATCCGAGTTAACTAGGCCGTGTCCGATCATCACGTGAGACAGACTAGTCAACATCGGTGAACATCTTCATGTTGATCGTATCTTCTATACGACTCATGCTCGACCTTTCGGTCTTCTGTGTTCTGAGGCCATGTCTGTACATGCTAGGCTCGTCAAGTCAACCTAAGTGTATCGCGTGTGTAAATCTGGCTTACACCCGTTGTATTCGAACATTAGAATCTATCACACCCGATCATCACGTGGTGCTTCGAAACAACGAACCTTCGCAACGGTGCACAGTTAGGGGGAACACTTTCTTGAAATTATTTCGAGGGATCATCTTATTTAAGCTACCGTCGTTCTAAGCAAATAAGATGTAAAACATGACAAACATCACATGCAATCAAATAGTGACATGATATGGCCAATATCATTTGCTCCTTTGATCTCCATCTTCGGGGCTCCATGATCATCATTGTCACCGGCCTGACACCATGATCTCCATCATCATGATCTCCATCATCGTGTCTTCTTGAAGTTGTCTCGTCATCTATTACTTCTACTACTATGGCTAACGCTTTAGCAATAAAGTAAAGTAATTACATGACGTTTATGTTGACACGCAGGTCATAAATAAATAAAGACAACTCCTATGGCTCCTGCCGGTTGTCATACTCATCGACATGCAAGTCGTGATTCCTATTACAAGAACATGATCAATCTCATACATCACATATATCATTCATCATTCATCACAACCTTTGGCCATATCACATCACAAAACACTTGCTGCAAAAACAAGTTAGACGTCCTCTAATTGTTGTTGCAAGTTTTTACGTGGCTGCTATAGGTTTCTAGCAAGAACGTTTCTTACCTACGCCAAAACCACAACGTGAATTGCCAATTTCTATTTACCCTTCATAAGGACCCTGTTCATCGAATCTGATCCGACTAAAGTGGGAGAGACAGACACCCGCCAGCCACCTTATGCAACTAGTGCATGTCAGTCGGTGGAACCGGTCTCACGTAAGCGTACGTGTAAGGTTGGTCCGGGCTGCTTCATCCCATGATGCCGCCGAATCAAGATAAGACTAGTAACGGCAAGCAAATTGACAATATCGACGCCCACAACTACTTTGTGTTCTACTCGTGCATAGTAACTATGCATAAACCTAGCTCATGATGCCACTGTTGGGAAATGTAGCAGAATTTTAAAATTTTCTATGCATCACCAAGATCAATCTATGGAGTCATCTAGCAACGAGGGAGAAAGGAGTGCATCTACATACCCTTGTAGATCACGAGCGGAAGCGTTCAGAGAACGGGGATGATGGAGTCGTACTCGCCGTGATCCAAATCACCGATGACCAAGTGCCGAACGGACAGCACCTCCGCGTTCAACACATGTACGGAGCGGATGATGTCTCCTCCTTCTTGATCCAGCAAGGGGGAAGGAGAGGTTGATGAAGATCCAGCAACACGACGGCGTGGTGGTGGATGCGGCAGTGATCGCAGCAGGGCTTCGCCGAGCTTCTGCAAGAGGGAGAGGTGTAGCAGGGGAGAGGGAGGCGCCAAGGCTTGGGGTGCCGCTGCCCTCCCTCTCCCCCTCCTTTATATAGGCCCCCTGGGGGGCACCGGCCCTGGAGATGGGATCTCCCAAGGGGGCGGCGGCCAAGGGGGGTGGAGTGCCCCCCAAGGCAAGTGGAGGCGCCCCCCACCCTAGGGTTTCCAACCCTAGGCGCAGGGGGGCCCAAGGGGGGCACACCAGCCCACTATGGGCTGGTTCCCCTCCCTACTTCAGCCCATGGGGCCCTCCGGGATGGGTGGCCCCACCCGGTGGACCCCCGGGACCCATCCGGTGGTCCCGGTACAATACCGCTGACCCCGAATCTTTCCCGATGGCTGAAACTACACTTCCTATACATAATTCTTCACCTACGGACCATTCCGGAACTCCTCGTGACGTCCAGGATCTCATCCGGGACTCCGAAAAACTTTCGGATTACTGCATACTCATATCTCTACAACCCTAGCATCACCGAACCTTAAGTGTGTAGACCGTACGGGTCCGGGAGACAAGCAGACATGACCGAGACGACTCTCCGGTCAATAACCAACAGCGGGATCTGGAAACCCATGTTGGCTCCCACATGCTCCTCGATGATCTCATCGGATGAACCACGATGTCGAGGACCTAATCAATCCCGTACTCAATTCCCTTTGTCAATCGGTACATTACTTGCCCGAGACTCGATCGTCGGTATCCCAATACCTTGTTCAGTCTCGTTACCGGCAAGTCACTTTACTCGTACCATAATGCATGATCCCGTGATCAACCACTTGATCACATTGAGCTCATTATGATGATGCATTACCGAATGGGCCCAGAGATACCTCTACGGCATACGGAGTGACAAATCCCAGTCTCGATTCGTGCCAACCCAACAGACACTTTCGGAGATACCTGTAATGTACCTTTATAGTCACCCAGTTAAGTTGTGACGTTTTGCACACCCAAGGCACTCATACGGTATCCGGGAGTTACACAATCTCATGGTCTAAGGAAATGATACTTGACATCCAGAAAAGCTACAGCAAACGAACTACACGATCTTTGTGCTATGCTTAGGTTTGGGTCTTGTCCATCACATCATTCTCCTAATGATGTGATCCCGTTATCAATGACATCCCCATGTCCATAGCCAGGAAACCATGACTATCTGTTGATCAACGAGCTAGTCAACTAGAGGCTCACTAGGGACACATTGTGGTCTATGTATTCACACATGTATTACGATTTCCGGATAATACAATTATAGCATGAATAATAGACAATTATCATGAACAAGGAAATATAATAATCATTTTATTATTGCCTCTAGGGCATATTCCCAACAGAATGAACGAGGTTTACTTCTCACAAGAAATCAGGAGGAGATCGGGATGAGTCCGGCGACAGTTTTGGGAGAGGAGAGAGAGAGAGAGAGAGAGAGAGAGAGAGCTTAGGCGACAGGGGAGGAGAGGATCATGCGGGAGGGAGAAGAAGAACAAAGGGGGATATTACGGGAGTGAAGGAAGGAGATCTCTTGTCAACATTTCAATTAGTACTAATTACCAAATCTCGCTAAGGCTCGATTGATTGAGTCATAACTTGCCAAAATAGAACAGCGGCCGAAAAGAGCCTTCGATCGATCGGTGCGGTTGTGCCGGGATCGACGGGGGAGTACCAACGAACTACATACGGAGTCCTACTTAGGAGTATTATAGAAAATGCAAAGGTCCATGCATTAGGAATGTTATGATTTGGGATTAACTACCATGAATTGATTGGAAACGTGCTATCGGTTCTTGCGTGTTTGTAACGTGTCTAGTTAGGAAAATTTGGAAATGTTAGGAAAGTTTTTTATTGTGAGTGTAAAAATACCAACATGAGGAGATATGGTGGTGAGATGTGAGACGAAAAAAACCGACGAAAAAAACCCGGACGAAGGTGGTGGGACGAAAAAAATGGAAGCGAGACTACCAACTACTCCATTAGGAGTAAAGATATGGATATAAAAACCAAATGGGAAACCAATTCGGTTTTTGGTGGGAAGGTGATCTCACGTAAGAAGGTAAGCAAATCATGATGTGATTTTTGAATCCTTAATTACCCAAGAATTAAATGAGCACTGATACGTCTTCAACGTATCTATAATTTTTGATTGTTCCATGCTATTATATTATCAACCTTGGATGTTTTATATGCATTTATATGTTATTTTATATGATTTTTGGGACTAACCTATTAACCTAGAGCCCAGTGCCAGTTTCTGTTTTTCCTTGTTTTAGAGTATCGCAGAAAAGGAAAATCAAACGGAGTCCAATTGACCTGAAACTTCACGGAACTTATTTTTGGACCAGAAGAAACCCACGGAGTATCGGAGTTGGACCAGGAGAGTCTCGGGCTGCCCACGAGGGTGGGGGGCACGCCCACCCCCCTGGGCGCGCCCACCCCCCTGGGCGCGCCCCCTGCCTCATGGACAGCCCGGAGGTCCACCGACATACTTCTTCCTCCCATATATACCCATATACCCTAAAAACTTCGGGGAACACAATAGATCGGGAGTTCCACCAACAGAAGCCTCCGTAGCCACCGAAAACCAATCTAGACCCGTTCCGGCAACTTGCCGGAGGGGGAATCCCTCTCCGGTGGCCATTTTCATCATCCCGATGCTCTCCATGACAAGGAGTGAGTAGTTCTCCCTCGGGGCTGAGGGTATGTACCAGTAGCTATGTGTTTGATCTCTCTCTCTAGGTTCTTGAGGTGGCACGATCTTGATGTATCGCGAGCTTTGCTATTATAGTTGGATCTTATGATGTTTCTCCCCCTCTACTCTCTTGTAATGGATTGAGTTTTCCCTTTGAGGTTATCTTATCAGATTGAGTCTTTAAGGATTTGAGAACACTTGATGTATGTCTTGCGTGGGAATACCTCTGGTGACAATGGGGTATTCTATGATCCACTTGATGTATGTTTTGGTGATCAACTTGCGGGTTCCGTGACCTTGGGAATCTATGCATAGGGGTTGGCACACGTTTTCATCTTGACTCTCTGGTAGAAACTTTGGGGCACTCTTTGAGGTTCTATGTGTTGGTTGAATAGATGAATCTGAGATTGTGTGATGCATATCATATAATCATACCCACGGATACTTGAGGTGACATTGGAGTATCTAGGTGACATTAGGGTTTTGGTTGATTTGTGTCTTAAAGTGTTATTCTAGTACGAACTCTAGGGTTGTTTGTGACACTTATAGGAATAGCCCAATGGATTGATTGGAAAGAATAACTTTGAGGTGGTTTCGTACCCTACCATAATCTCTTCGTTTGTTCTCCGCTATTAGTGACTTTGGAGTGACTCTTTGTTGCATGTTGAGGGATAGTTATGTGATCCAATTATGTTATTATTGTTAAGAGAACTTGCACTAGTGAAAGTATGAACCCTAGGCCTTGTTTCAACGCATCGCAATACCGTTTACGCTCACTTTTATCATTAGTTACCTTGCTGTTTTTATATTTTCAGATTACAAAAACTATTATCTACCATCCATATACCACTTGTATCACCATCTCTTCGCCGAACTAGTGCACCTATACAATTTACCATTGTATTGGGTGTGTTGGGGACACAAGAGACTCTTTGTTATTTGGTTGCAGGGTTCCTTGAGAGAGACCATCTTCGTCCTACGCCTCCTATGGATTGATAAACCTTAGGTCATCCACTTGAGGGAAATTTGCTACTGTCCTACAAACCTCTGCACTTGGAGGCCCAACAACGTCTACAAGAAGAAGGTTTTGTAGTAGACATCAAGCTCTTTTCTGGCGCCGTTGCCGGGGAGGTTAGCGCTTGAAGGTATATCTTTAGATCTTGCAATCGAATCTTTTTGTTTCTTGTTTTATCAGTAGTTTTGTTTATAAAAGAAAACTACAAAAAAATGGAATTGAGTTTGCCTCATATGCTTCATCTTTTTAATATCTTTCATGAGTATGATGGAAAGGAAAATTGTTCCAAAGTGTTAGAAGAAGAGTGCATTAAAATGTTTGGCACTAAATATTTGAATGATGAGCATGATTGCAATGTTGTTAGTATGAATTCCTTGAATATCCATGATGCTAATGATATGCAAAGCCACAAGCTTGGGGAAGCTATGTTTGATGAAGATGATATTTTTTGTCCCCCAAGTTTTGCTGAGCAAATTTATTATGATGAAAGCATGGCTCCTACTTATGATGATTATATTGATGAAAGTGGATTTGGAGAGGTCATGACTTTATTTTGTGATGAATCCACTATTCCGGAAGAGGTTCCAATTGATTATGAGAACAAAGTTGCTATCTATGATGATTATTGTGATGACTTGTATGCTATAAAGAATAATGATATCCATGAAACTTGTCATCATGATTTTAGTTTTCAATTGTATTATGCCTCACATGATAATTATTTTGTTGAGTTTGCTCCCACTATTATTCATGAGAAGAATTTTGCTTGTGTGGAGAGTAATAAAATTTCCATGCTTGTAGATCATGAAAAGAATGCTTTAGGTGCTGTTTATATTGTTGAATAAATTCATGATGCTAGTGAAAATTACTATGAGGGAGGAACATATACTTGTAGGAATTGCAATAATATCAAGTTCCTCTCTATGTGCTTAAAGTTTTGAAGTTATGCTTGTTTTGCCCTCCTATGCTAGTTGATTATTGTTTCCATAAGTTGTTTGCTCACAAAATCCCTATGCATAGGAAGTGGGTTAGACTTAAATGTGCTAGTCATATTCTTCTTGATGCTCTCTTTATGTTTAAATTCTCATCTTTTATATGAGCATCAGTGAAATCATCATGCCTAGCTAGGGGCGTTAAACGATAGCGCTTGTTGGGAGGCAACCCAATTTTATTTTTGCTCCTTGCTTTTTTCTCCTGTTTAGTAATAAATAACTTATCTAGCCTCTGTTATGATTGAGTTTTTATGATTTAATTAGTGTTTGTTCCAAGTATAACCGTTGGGAAGACTTGGGGAAAGTCTTGTTGATCTTGCTGTAAAAAACAGAAACTTTAGCGCTCACGAGAATTGCTGCCATTTTTATTTGGAGAGTGCTATTTAGTTGATTCTTTTTGATATGATTAATATATAAATTCCTCACGTCCAGCAATTTATTTTAGAATTTTTGGGGTTCCAGAAGTTTACGTTAGTTACAGATTACTACAGACTGTTCTGTTTTTGACAGATTCTATTTTTCGTGTGTTGTTTGCTTGTTTTGATGAATCTATGGCTAGTAAAATAGTTTATAAACCATAAAGAAGTTGGAATACAGTAGGTTTAACACCAATATAAATAAAGAATGAGTTCATTACAGTACCTTGAATTGGTGTTTTGTTTTCTTTCGCTAACAGAGCTTACGAGTTTTCTGTTAAGTTTTCTGTTGTGAAGTTTTCAAGTTTTGGGTAAAGATTCGATGGACTATGGAATAAGGAGTGGCAAGATCCTAAGCTTGGGAATGCCCAAGGAACACCAAGGTAATATTCAAGGACAACCAAGAGCCTAAGCTTGGGGATGCCCCGGAAGGCATCCCCTCTTTCGTCTTCGTTCATCGGTAACTTTACTTGGAGCTATATTTTTATTCACCACATGATATGTGTTTTGCTTGGAGCGTCATTTTATTTCATTTTGTTTTGCTTGATATTTGAATAAAATACCAAGATCTGAAATTATTAAATGTTAGAGAGTCTTCATATAGTTGCATAATTGTTCGACTACTCATTGATCTTCACCTATATCTTTCGGAGTAGTTTGTCATTTGCTCTAGTGCTTCACCTATATCCTTTTAGAGCACAGTGGTGGTTTTATTTTATAGAAATAGATGAACTCTCATGCTTCACTTATATTATTTTGAGAGTCCTAAACACCATGGTAATTTGCTTTGGTTATGAATTTAGTCCTAATAAGATGGGCATCCAAGAGGGATATAATAAAATCTTTCATATAAAGTGCATTGAATACTATGAGAAGTTTGATGCTTGATGATTCTTTTGAGACATGGAGGTAGTGATACCAAAGTTGTGCTAGTTGAGTAGTTGTGAATTTGAAAAATACTTTTGTTGAAGTTTGCAAATCCCATAGCTTGCACGTATGGTAAATGTTATGTAACAAATTTGAAACATGAGGTGTTCTTTGATTGTCCTCCTTATGAGTGGCGGTCGGGGACGAGTGATGGTCTTTTCCTACCAATCTATCCCCCTAGGAGCATGCGCGTAGTGCTTGGTTTTTGATGACTTCTAGATTTTTGCAATAAGTATGTGAGTTCTTTATGACTAATGTTGAGTCCATGGATTATACGCACTCTTACCCTTCCATCATTGCTAGCCTATTCGGTACCGTGCATTGCCCTTTCTCACATTGAGAGTTGGTGCAAACTTCGCCGGTGCATCCAAACCCCGTGATATGATACGCTCTATCACACATAAACCTCCTTATATCTTCCTAAAAACAGCCACCATACCTACCTATTATGGCATTTCCATAGCCATTCCGAGATATATTGCCATGCAACTTTCCGCTGTTCCGTTTATTATGACACGCATCATCATTGTCATATTGCTTTGCATGATCATGTAGTTGACATCGTATTTGTGGCCAAGCCACCGTTCATAATTTTTCATACATGTCACTCTTGATTCATCGCAATCCCAGTACACCGCCAGAGGCATTCATATAGAGTCATATCTTGTTCTAGCATCGAGTTGTAATCTTTGAGTTGTAAATAAATAGAAGTGTGATGATCATCATTAATAGAGCATTGTCCCCCCCAAAAAAGAGAAAGGCCAAATAAAAAAAGGGAAGGCCCAAAAAAAGAGAAAGACCATAAAAAAAGAAGGCCCAAAAAAATATGAGAGAAAAAGAGAGAAGGGACAATGTTACTATCCTTTTACCACACTTGTGCTTCAAAGTAGCACCAAGATCTTCATGATAGAGAGTCTCTTATGTTGTCACTTTCATATACTAGGGGAAATTTTCGTTATAGAACTTGGCTTGTATATTCCAATAATGGGCCTCCTCAAGTGCCCTAGATCTTCGTGAGCAAGCTCCCTAGCCCATTGATTAGCCGCGTCGATGTGAGACTTTCTCCTTTTTGTCTTCTCCACATAACCCCCTCATTATATTCTATTCCACCCATAGTGCTATATCCATGGCTCACGCTCATGTATTGCGTGAAAGTTGAAAAAAGTTTGAGATTACTAAAGTATGAAACAATTGCTTGGCTTGTCATCGGGGTTGTGCATGATGAGAGCATTCTTGTGTGACGAAAATGGAGCATGACTAAACTATATGATTTTGTAGGGATGAACTTTCTTTGGCCATAATTGCTTAGTTAGTATGCTTGAAGTATTATTGCTTTTATGTCAATATTAAACTTTTGTCTTGAATCTTATGTATCTGAATATTCTTGCCACAATAAATAGAACTACATGGATAGATATGTTAGGTAGCATTCCACATCAAAAATTCTGTTTTTATCATTTACCTACTCGAGGACGAGCAGGAATTAAGCTTGGGGATGCTGATACGTCTCCAACGTATCTATAATTTTTTATTGTTCCATGCTATTATATTATCAACCTTGGATGTTTTATATGCATTTATATGCTATTTTATATGATTTTGGGACTAACCTATTAACCTAGAGCCCAGTGCCAGTTTCTGTTTTTCCTTGTTTTAGAGTATCGCAGAAATGGAAAATCAAACGGAGTCCAATTGACCTCAAACTTCACGAAACTTATTTTTGGACCAGAAGAAGCCCACGGAGTATCAGAGTTGGACCAGGAGAGTCCCGAGCTACCCACGAGGGTGGGGGTGCACCCACCCCCCTGGGCGCGCCCCCTGCCTCGTGGACAGCCCGGAGGTCCACCGACGTACTTCTTCCTCCCATATATACTCATATACTCTAAAAACTTCGGGGAACACAATAGATCGGGAGTTCCACCGCTAGAAGCCTCCGTAGCCATCGAAAACCAATCTAGACCCATTCCGGCACCTTACCGGAGGGGGAATCCCTCTCCGGTGGCCATCTTCATCATCCCGGTGCTCTCCATGATGAGGAGGGACTAGTTCTCCCTCAGGGCTGAGGGTATGTACCAGTAGCTATGTGTTTGATCTCTCTCTCTCTCTCATGTTCTTGAGGTGGCACGATCTTGATGTATCGCGAGCTTTGCTATTATAGTTGGATCTTGTGATGTTTCTCCCCCTCTAATCTCTTGTAATGGATTGAGTTTTCCCTTTGAAGTTATCTTATCGGATTGGGTCTTTAAGGATTTGAGAACACTTGATGTATGTCTTGCGTGGGATACCTGTGGTGACAATGGGGTATTCTATGATCCACTTGATGTATGTTTTGGTGATCAACTTGCGGGTTCCATGAGCTTGGGAATCTATGCATAGGGGTTGGCACACGTTTTCGTCTTGACTCTCCGGTAGAAACTTTGGGGCACTCTTTGAGGTTCTATGTGTTGGTTGAATAGATGAATCTGAGATTGTGTGATGCATATCGTATAATCATACCCACGGATACTTGAGGTGACATTGGAGTATCTAGGTGACATTAGGGTTTTGGTTGATTTGTGTCTTAAGGTGTTTTCTAGTACGAACTCTAGGGCTGTTTGTGACACTTATAGGAATAGCCCAACGGATTGATTGGAAAGAATAACTTTGAGGTGGTTTGGTACCCTACCATAATCTCTTCGTTTGTTCTCCGCTATTAGTGACTTTGGAGTGACTCTTTTTTGCATGTTGAGGGATAGTTATGTGATCCAATTATGTTATTATTGTTGAGAGAACTTGCACTAGTGAAAGTATGAACACTAGGCCTTGTTTCAATGCATTGCAATACCGTTTACGCTCACTTTTATCATTAATTACCTTACTGTTTTTATATTTTCAGATTACAAAAACTATTATCTTCCATTCATATACCACTTGTATCACCATCTCTTCGCCAAACTAGTGCACCTATACAATTTACCATTGTATTGGGTGTGTTGGGGACACAAGAGACTCTTTGTTATTTGGTTGCAGGGTTGCTTGAGAGAGACCATCTTCATCCTACGCCTCCTACGGATTGATAAACCTTAGGTCATCCACTTGAGGGAAATTTTCTACTGTCCTACAAATCTCTGCACTTGGAGGCCCAACAACGTCTACAAGAAGAAGGTTTTGTAGTAGACATCAAGCACCTACCAAAGAAAGTGCAAAAATTATTACCTGATATAAACCGATGAAGTGGGGGGAGGGGACGAAAAAAATCTACGAAAAAACCCAGCGAAGGTGGGACAAAAAAACCATGGTAGGTGGGACGAAAATTGATCGGCGGAGACTACCAACTGCTCCATTAGGAGTAGAGATATGTCAGGTGAAACAACACATTAAAAATGATGCACATGACACAATTAGGCTGCAAGATTTAGGCGAGTGAACATCCAAAGTTCCATCACTGGAAAGTGCTAAGAAAATTCCTCGCACTTGGAATATCAGGTTGCAGCAGCAATTTGTCCTCTTGTGCTTAGAGCAACTCTAGGAGACCCCGCATCCGCCCCCGACCCGCAAAATAACCGCCAAAATGCGGGTACGGGCCGGAAAGCCTACCCGGCCAGACCCCTCATCCCGCCCCGGCCCACAAAAAATTTTGGGGGGCGCGGCAAATTCCCGATCCCAATCCGGGAAAACACGGGTTTCCCCCTCGCGGCTGCGGTGCCCTGCATCACAGAGAAGCAGTTGGCGGGAGGGACATTTCAGCCCCGCGCTCTTTTCCCCCTCCTTCCGCGGCCGCCCGCCTTGCTTCCGCCCGCCCGCCGCCGGCAATTCCGGCCATATCTGCGGGCAGAATCGCTCCGCGGGGCCGCCCCACACCCTCCCGCGCCGAGCCGCTGCACCGCCCCTCTGGATCCGGCGAGAAGAGCCGCCCCCGTTCACCGCCGCCACTGGGGATCGACCACCGCCGAGCGCACCCCCCTCGTCGCCGCCCGGGATCACTCGCCACCGGTTAGCCTCTTTTTTGTGATTTTTGCGAGCTGTGTAGTAGATTGACGCGCCGGTGTGCGTGTAGATGGAGTTGACCCCGTGCGAGAAGTTCTTGCTATCCGATTCGTCCGATTCAGACGACTCGGATGTGGAGACCATGCTTGCGACCTTTCGGCAGCAAACATTAGTCATGGCGCTTGCCGTGAAGGAGCATGAAGACGAGTACCGGAAGAGGAGGCGAGGATCTACTGTCGGGCATCTGTGCATTCCTCGGAATCGCCATCTTGGGAACAAGATGTTATTTTGCGGAGAATCCTACATATCTTGCACACCTCTTCCGCAGAAGGTACCGAATGCGTCGGTCCCTCTTTGTGAAACTTGTTGAAGCCTGCGAGGCAAATTGCCGGTATTTTACTCAAAGAAGGAATGTCGAGGGCTTAAAGGGATTTAGTGCATATCAAAAAATCTCTGCAGTTATGCGGGTGATTGCATATGGCGTTCCGGCTGACTATGCCGATGAGTATCTTCGCATTGGTGAAGATATCACAATCGAGTCTGTGCGTAGATTTGCGAAAGTGATCGTCCGTGTCTTTGGTCCCAAGTATCTTCATGACAAGTTTTGTATTGCACCATTGGCAAAGGGCTGGACAGTGACTAATTTTTGTATTCATTTGTATTTGTTTTAATGACAAGTTTTGTATTGCATTATTTAAGTTTGCTACGGTGATTTGAATAATTATTTGTAATGCGGATGATTATTGTTTTATGTTTGATTTGAATAATTCAGTTTGTTTTTGATTGTTGAATTATGTTAGATTTGAAATTTGTGGGCTGGTGATATGCGGGGATGCAGCGGCGCAAAGAGCAGAACCCGCATAGGCGACTCGTAAAAAATCATATTCCGTGATTTTTTTTACGGATCCGTTTGGGGGGTCTGCATTTGTGCCAACCCGCGCCAGCCCACAAAAGCTGTTTTGCGCGAACTGCAAATGAGTTTTGTGAGCCGACGGGATGCGGGGTCTGCTAGAGTTGCTCTTACTTCAGCCGCTCCCGCAACAGGGGCCGTGATGACAGATCCAGAATCTTCAGCTTTAGTGTTAACGACCACATCCGCAAGTTCTTCTACCACATCAGCGACGGTGGTCGTTGCAGCAGTTGGTGGGGATAGTGCCTAGCATAACACACCTAATTACAGGTTGTCTTGGTCATGTCAATCTTGTATTTGGGCCCAATAAAACCGGACGGAGGGAATAGTTATATAGATTACCAGTCTATTTTGACTAAATTATCTATGTGGAAGAAATAAGTTACCAAATGTTAGTTATGTAGATTACCAGCCTATTTTGACTAAGTTAGCTATGTCGAAAAAATAAGTTATCAGATGCTAATTATGTAAATTACCGTCATATTTTGACTAAATTATCTGTGTTGAAGAAATAAGTTATCAGATGCTAAAAATAAAAATTACCAACCTATTTTGACTAAGTTAACTATGTTGAATAATCAAGATATCAGATACTACAAATGTAAAATATTAGTTTATTTTGACTAAGTAATATATGTTGAAGAAAGAAGTAGCACTAGGAAAAGAGTCAAGAACACGAGAATCACCTCGATGTCGTATCGCACGATTTCTCATCTACTTTGGTGCTTACGTGAGACCTGTTGCAAACAGAAACAAAAGATTGGAAACTCAAAAGATAGAACCAAATTGGAAAGTATTTTATATTGAAACAAAGAAGAAAAAATGGATACCTCATAAAATGGAAATACCTTGTTCGCGAGACACTAGATGACGCCTTAGGTGTATCAACTTGTTTGGCAGGTGCCCTGCACAAAAAAAGTAGTCAAAAAAGTGTTTGGAGAAAACTTTAGAAACAAAAAGGGGAAAACAATATAGGTACAAGTTATACAGGTTATACTACTCAAATTATCATACAACAACAGCTAAACTTACCATGAAGTGTCCACTACAATAACCATGTACAAATGAAAAAAATAATACTGAAAAAAGAAGTAAAAAAATACAGTGATAGATCACCTGCGTGGATCCTGCTTCGTCGGAGTGGGGTGGGATGATCTCATTGATGCCCTTGTCAGTCACACGGATCCCAAGCTCTTGTACGATGATTTTCTTGATAGATAGATGAATATCGGCCTCTAAAGGTAGGGCAGGCTCAAGTGGTGAAACTGGACGGGGCAGGTAGCTTCGATTTCTTACGCCTCTGGTAAGTCAAAGTATTCACAAGATGAGCACCACATATTTTGATTGAAGATTCTCTGGCCGCCTCGACTTGCTTGTCTGTCATATATCGCAGGCTAAGCATGCCATCCCATGAATGGCCTGATGCCGTGTGAGAAGTCACACTCAACATAATATGGGACTTGATAACAAGTTCATCGCCCGCATGGACAAGCATGCCTTCATCATTTGTTACTCAACTGTCCGACGCTTCAGCATTGGCAACACCTGTGTGAGGGACGTCTACATCCGCTGCCTGAAGTTACATATGTTGGCCAGTTGCCTGAAGAAATATGCATACCTATTTTTACCATGAAAAATAACTCGATAATCTGCATCGTCATCATCATCATCAGAGTCCTCATCGTCGCCATGCTGGCTCTGATCGTTGGTATCTAACTCATCAACAACTTGTTTGGCAGGGCTTTCTGTTCGACGTGGAAGATCTATTGGACATGGTTTGCTATTTACTAAATCAATGGCCATAAAGCCATCTCTAACGCCGACCTGCAAACCTTCTGCAATCGTTCGGATCACGTTGTCCGGATCGTGAAAGCCATTCAATGCCGACCTATATCGGTCTGCGGGCAGTTCGGACGCCATTTCTCCCGCAGACTGGAGACAAAAGTGTGGGAGGTTTGCGGGAGTTCGGACACCCGAAATGTAGGACTCCGACACCCTCGGCTCACCCAATCCCCCTCCCAGTCCCATTTCCTTCCACTTCGCCCCTTTTCCCCTTGCTTTGCATCTGCACCCTCCACCTTTGCCGCTGTTGTTGTTAATCTCCGGCCGCCACAAAGGCATTGCCGGACGTCCGCAACCAACACCGACGCGCCTGCTCGCCGTCCTGATGGAGCTTTCCGCCCTGGAGCCGTTTGTACCCAGTACACTCCTGTAGGATTGAAAGTATGTCTAGAGGGGGGGTGATTAGACTGTTGGGGAACGCAATATTTCAAAAAAAATCCTACGATCACGCAAGATCTATCTAGGGATGCATAGCAACGAGAGGGGAGAGTGTGTCTACGTACCCTCGTAGACCAAAAGCGGAAGCGTTAAGTAGCGCGGTTGATGTAGTTGAACGTCTTCGTGATCCAACCGATCAAGTACCGACGCACGGCACCTCCGTGATCTGCACACGTTCAGCTCGGTGATGTCCCTTGAACTCTAGATCCAATTGAGGCCGAGGGAGAGTTTCGTCAGCACGACGCCGTGTTGACGGTGATGATGAAGTTACCGATGCAGGGCTTCGTCTAAGCACTACGACAATATGACCGAGGTGGAAATCTGTGCAGGGGGGCACCGTACACGGCTAAGAGATCAACTTGTGTGTCTATGGGGTGCCCCCTCCCCCGTATATAAAGGAATGGAATAAGGGAGGGCCGGCCTCCTATGGCATGCCCCAGGGGGGGTTTCCTACTCCTAGTAGGAGTCGGTTTCCCCCCTTCCCCAGTTGGAGTAGGAGAAGAAGGAAGAGGGAGAGGGAGAGAAGGAAAGGGGGCCAGACCCCCCTCCCAATTTGGATTGGGCATGGGGGGAGCGTGCCTCCCACTTGGTCGCCTCCTCCTCTCTCCCACCATGGCCCATTAATGCCCATTAACTCCCTGGAGGTTCCGATAACCCCCCGGTACTCCGGAAAATGCCCGAACCTATCTGAAACCTTTCCGGTGTCCAAACATAGCCTTCCAATATATCAATCTTTATGTCTCGACCATTTCGAGACTCCTCGTCATGTCTGTGATCACATCCGGGACTCTGAACTATCTTCGGTACATCAAATCACATAACTCATAATATATATCATCATCGAACGTTAAGCGTGCGGACCCTACATGTTTGAGAACTATGTAGACATGACCGAGACTCATCTCAGGTCAATAACCAATAGCGGAACCTGGATGCTCATATTGGTTCCTACATATTCTACGGAGATCTTTATCGGCCAAACCGCATAACAACATATGTTTGTCCCCTTTGTCATCAGTATGTTACTTGCCCAAGATTCGATTGTCGGTATCATCATACCTAGTTCAATCTCATTACCGGCAAGTCTCTTTACTCGTTCCTTAATGCAACATCCCGCAACTAACTCATTAGTCACATTGCTTGCAATGCTTATAGTGATGTGCATTACCGAGAGGGCCCAGAGATACCTCTCCGACAATCGGAGTGACAAATCCTAATCTCGGTCTATGCCAACTCAACAAACACCATCGGACACACATGTAGAGCATCTTTATAATCACCCAGTTACATTGTGACGTTTGATAGCACACTAAGTGTTCCTCCGGTATTCGGGAGTTGCATAATCTCATAGTCATAGGAACATGTATAAGTTATGGAGAAAGCAATAGCAATAAACTAAACAATCATAATGCTAAGCTAACGGATGGGTCAAGTCAATCACATCATTCTCTAATGATGTGATCCCGTTCATCAAATGACAACTCATGTCTATGGCTAGGAAACTTAACCATCTTTGATTAACGAGCTAGTCAAGTAGAGGCATACTAGTGACACTCTGTTTGTCTATGTATTCACACATGTACTAAGTTTCCGGTTAATACAATTCTAGCATGAATAATAAACATTTATCATGATATAAGGAAATATAAATAACAAATTTATTATTGCCTTTAGGGCATATTTCCTTCAGTCTCCCACTTGCACTAGAGTCAATAATCTAGATTACATTGTAATGATTCTAACACCCATGGAGTCTTGGTGTTGATCATGTTTTGCTCGTGATAGAGGCTTAGTCAACGGGTCTGGAACATTCAAATCCGTATGTATCTTGCAAATCTATATGTCTCCCTCCTAGACTTGATCGCGGATGGAATTGAAGCGTCTCTTGATGTGCTTGGTTCTCTTGTGAAATCTGGATTCCTTTGTCAAGGCAATTGCATCAGTATTGTCACAAAAGATTTTTATTGGACCCGATGCACTAGGTATGATACCTAGATCGGATATGAACTCCTTCATCCAGACTCCTTGATTTGCTGCTTCCGAAGCAGCTATGTCTTCCGCTTCACACGTAGATCCCGCCACGACGTTTTGCTTAGAACTACACCAACTGACAGCTCCATCATTCAATAAAAATACGTATCCGGTTTGTGACTTAGAGTCATCCGGATCAGTGTCAAAGCTTGCATGGACGTAACCGTTTACGATGAGCTCTTTGTCACCTCCATAAACGAGAAACATATCCTTAGTCCTTTTCACGTATTTCAGGATAGTCTTGACCGTTTTCCAGTGATCCACTCCTGGATTACTTTGGTACCTCCCTGCTAAACTAATAGCAAGGCACACATCAGGTCTGGTACACAACATTGTATACATGATAGAACCTATGGTTGAAGCATAGGGAATGACTTTCATTTTTTTTCTCTATCTTCTGCAGTGGTCGGGCATTGAGTCTGACTCAACTTCACACCTTGTAACACAGGCAAGAACCCTTTCTTTGGTTGATCCATTTTGAACTTTTTTAAAACTTTATCAAGGTATTTGCTTTGTGAAAGTCCAATTAAGCGTCTTGATCTATCTTTATAGATCTTGATGCCCAATATATAAGCAGCTTCACCGAGGTCTTTCATTGAAAAATTCTTATTCAAGTATCCTTTTATGCTATTCAGAAATTCAGTATCATTTCCAATCAACAATATGTCATCCACATATAATATCAGAAATGCTACAGAGCTCCCACTCACTTTCTTGTAAATACAGACTTCTCCAAAAGTCTGTATAAAACCATATGCTTTGATCACACTATCAAAGCGTATATTCCAACTCCGAGATGCTTGCACCAGTCCATAAATGGATCGCTGGAGTTTACACACTTTGTTAGCATCTTTTGGATCGACAAAACCTTCTGGTTGCATCATATACAACTCTTCTTTAAGATATTCATTAAGGAATGTAGTTTTGACATCCATTTGTCAAATTTCATAATCATAAAATGCGGCAATTGCTAACATGATTCAGACGGACTTAAGCATCACTACGGGTGAGAAGGTCTCATTGTAGTCAACTCCTTGAACTTGTCGAAAACCTTTCGCAACAAGTCGAGCTTTGTAGACAGTAACATTACCGTCAACGCCAGTCTTCTTCTTGAAGATCCATTTATTCTCTATGGCTTGCCGATCATCGGGCAAGTCAACCAAAGTCCATACTTTGTTCTCATACATGGATCTCATCTCAGATTTCATGGCCTCAAGCCATTTTGCGTAATCTGGGCTCATCATCGCTTCCTCATAGTTTGTAGGTTCATCATGGTCAAGTAACATGACTTCCAGAACAGGATTACCATACCACTCTGGTGCGAATCTTATTCTGGTTGACCTACGAGGTTTGATAGTAACTTAATCAGAAGTTTCATGATCATCATCATTAGCTTTCTCACTAATTGGTGTAGGAATCACTGGAACTGATTTCTATGATGAACTACTTTTCAATAAGGGAGCAGGTATAGTTACCTCATCAAGTTCTACTTTACTCCCACTCACTTCTTTTGAGAGAAACTCCTTCTCTAGAAAGGATCCATTCTTAGCAACGAATATCTTGCCTTCGGATCTGTGATAGGTGTACCTATTGGGGAACATAGTATTTCAAAACAAAATCCTACGATCATGCAAGATCTATCTAGGAAAAGCATAGCAACGAGCGGGGAGAGTGTGTCCACGTACCCTCGTAGAACGAAAGTGGAAGCGTTAGTAACGCGATTGATGTAGTCGAACGTCTTCGCGATCCAACCGATCAAGTACCGAACGCACGGCACCTCCGCGATCTGCACACATTCAGTTCGGTGACGTCCCTCGAACTCTAGATCTAGCTGAGGCCGAGGAAGAGTTTCATCAGCACGACGGCGTGGTGACGGTGATGATGAAGTTACCGACGCAGGGCTTCGCCTAAGCACTACGACAATATGACCGAGGTGGAAAACTGTGGAGGGGGGCACCGCACACGGCTAAGAAATCAACTTGTGTGTCTATGAGTGCCCCTTGCCCACGTATATAAAGGAGGGAGGAAGAGGAGGCCGACCTAGGAGGGGCGCGCCTATAGGGGGAGTCCAACTAGGATTCCCAATCCTAGTTGGAGTCCCCTTCCTTTTCCAAGAGAGGAGAGAGGGAAGGAGTAGGAGAGGGAGAAGGAAAGAGATGGGGGCGTCGCCCCCTCCCTAGTCCAATTCGGACTTGCCATGGGGGGGCGCGCAGCCACCCCTTGAGGCCCTTCTCTCCTTTCCTGTATGGCCCATTAAGGCCCACTACTTCCCCTGGCGAATTCCCGTAACTCTCCGGTACTCCGAAAAATACCCGAATCACTCGGAACCTTTCCGATGTCCGAATATAGCCTTCCAATATATCGATCTTTATGCCTCGACCATTTCGAGACTCCTCGTCATGTCTGTGATCTCATCCGGGACTCCAAACAACCTTTGGTACATCAAATCACATAACTCATAATACAAATTGTCATCGAACGTTAAGCGTACGGACACTACGGGTTCGAGAACCATGTAGACTTGACCGAGACACATCTCCGGTCAATAATCAATAGCGGAACCTGGATGCTCATATTGGCTCCTACATATTGTACGAAGATCTTTATCGGTCAAACCGCATAACAATATACGTTGTTCCCTTTGTCATCAGTATGTTACTTGCCCAAGATTCGATTGTCGGTATCATCATACCTAGTTCAATCTTGTTACCGGCAAGTCTCTTTATTCGTTCCTTAATGCAACATCCCGCAACTAACTCATTAGTCACATTGCTTGCAAGGCTTATAGTGATGTGCATTACCGAGAGGGCCTAGAGATACCTCTTTGACAATCGGAGTGACAAATCCTAATCTCGATCTATGGCAACTCAACAAGCACCATCGGAGAGACCTGTAGAGCATCTTTATAATCACCCAGTTATGTTGTGACGTTTGATAGCACACTAAGTGTTCCTCCGGTATTCGGGAGTTGCATAATCTCATAGTCATAGGAACATGCATAAGTTATGAAGAAAGCAATAGCAATAAACTAAACGATCATAGTGCTAAGCTAATGGATGGATCTAGTCCATCACATCATTCTATAATGATGTGATCACGTTTATCAAATGACAACACATGTCTTTGGCTAGGAAACTTAACCATCTTTGATTAACGAGCTAGTCAAGTAGAGACATATTAAGGATATTCTGTTTGTCTATGTATTCACACATGTATTAAGTTTCCGGTTAATACAATTTTAGTATGAATAATAAACATTCATCATGATGAAATATAAACAACAACTTTATTATTGTCTCTAGGGCATATTTCCTTCAGTCTCCCACTTGTATTAGAGTCAATAATCTAGTTCACATTGTCATGTGACACACCAATAGTTCACATCTTTATGTGATTAGTTCACATCTTCATGTGACTAATACCCAAAGGGTTTACTAGAGTCAATAATCTAGTTCACATCGCTATGTGATTAACACCCAAAGAGTGATCATGTTTTGCTTGTGAGAAAAGTATAGTCTACGAGTCTGCAACATTCAGATCCATATGTATTTTGCAAATTACTATGTTTATAATACTCTGCACGGAGCTACTCTAGCTAATTGCTCCCACTTTCAATATGTACCACAGGACAGAGGGACGGCCATCTACGTGAGCACACTCTTGAATGAAGCTGAAGAGGAAGTATGTGTGGGACGACATGGTCCGTTCATGAAAAACCTGTTGGACATCCGGGTTCTAGTCGAATTTGAGACCTTGTTGTACTAGACTTAACTTGCATGCTATGTATGGATGATTTGTGCTATTTTTTATCGGAACTTTGATGAATATCGACCGGTTTGCATGAATTTTGTCTGATTTGTCAAAATATGGATCGAAACGTATGCGGCTAGCGTTAGATGGCGGTCTCCCACATCTGTATCCGTGGATTGGCCTCACTCTGTCCGCGAACGGATGCGGGAGAAAATTTATGGGTTGTTGTTGAGGATGCCCTAAGTTATTGATTTTTATGGGATTTTCTAGTCTTTTAATTTTTCTTTTTCTGGTTAACCTGTTAAATACTTTTTATATATAATAGATAGATATGACAAATGGGGAGTATTTGATGGTTTTCCCCAGTTGAACTGGATTTCAAACGTGTAAGGAAGTTGGAGGTGGGTAAGATTGACCAAATTCATGAATTAGAGACTGACGAATCAAAAACGTCTTACGCTCCGGAAGATCAGCGAAAAAACACCCCACTTGAAGTACCCAAGACTGAACAAGTTGGTCACCGCATACTTCTTCAGTCAAGTCATATTTCGGACCTTTCAAGGAGTCTATTTTAGTTTATCTTGTCCTAGGTAAATATTGTTTAATTTTGCTAGTGCAAGGCAAGTAATTTTGCTAGCGCGTCGTGTATTTTGTGGCACGATGCACACGCTGTAATTCAGAAATCTCCTTGTAGAAGATCGTTCCATGCATGTGGAATGCTGCTCTTAATCCTTCCACGGTCCTCATTCAGGTAAGGGAAAACACGGCGAGACGTACTTGCTAGATTCAGACTTTTGCAAACGAAGTTGTTTAATCACGGGAGATGAAATTTCCAGTATTGCGGTGATGTTAAATGCTACGGAAATTTCCGCACGATGGAAGACCAATAGGAGTATTTTGTGTTATGTAATGGTGTGCTTCATGCACAAAACAGCTACGGTTGCAAGCAGTGGCGCAGCCTCATTTTCAATCCCTTATTTCGTTGTAAATTTTGGCGGCATAAATTCCCAGTCGCGTACAGAGGAGCGAAAAGCGACCAAGGCTGATCTGAACTTGGCCTGCAAGTTTCGAGCTAAATATCTGCATCCATCGGCAGCTGATTAACGAACATGCACAAAATGGTGTACACACATTGTCCTAACGAAGTTGACTTTGCATTCAAAAGTTTATCTCTTTGCATCCCCTATTAATATACTACATGGAAAAATCTTTTCTTTACCAGTAGCGTACACATGCATGAGCGACAAACCGACAAGCAAAGCAAGACTGGTGGGCACACTAGTGAAGCACTTTGTACCCATCAAGTCCATTACTAGTCTTCTCCGGCCCAGCAAAAGAGATACTGCTAACTAAACGCACTTTCTGAATCAGCAAGTGAGTACTCCAGTTCAAGTGGCAATTATGGGACAGGGTTTGATATTCTTTTGATGAGAGAGAGAGAAAGAGTTTGACATCCTGGGAAGTTAGACTGATGCTTGAAAACTCGGTGGAATTTCGTCTATTATTCCATGCATCCACTACAAAAACGAAATGTAGCTAACCTAAACAAAAGGAAAGATGAAACGTCCGCATTAGTGAGATGCTTCGGTACACACTGTGCTCTAGGATCTTGATCTCCTAGCTAGAGGCAGGGCAGGTACACTGATTTCATACCTCTAGCTGCACTTTCATTGGAGTACTGGCTAGCTGCACTTTCAAAAATTTCTCTTTGCTCTTTTGACTTTGTGCAAAGGAGCTTATTCGGGGGCACGAACCCAACCCAGGTCCTGTCCGTTGTCTTGAGCGCAGACGTCCATTGTACACACTGAACACCACAGTTGATCATCCCTTTTTTTCTCCTACTATGTATAAAAAGTACCCGGGGAAAAAATTGAAAAGGGGAAATGTATCTTGAACAAGTTGAAGGACGGCAGAGATCTCTTGGAGTACGGATCGGACGGCCTGTGACCGGCAGAGCAGGGAGAGCGCAGCGCCTCTCAGAGGCTGCCGAGCAAGGTTTTTTTTTTAATCTTTGAAACAAAATAATTTCGAACCTCACTGAAATATGCGAAATTTTGGAAATTTCGCATATTTTGGAAATTGTTTTGGATTTTAAGATTTCAAATTTCACTTAATTTTAAAGAATTCAAATATAATTAAAATTTATTTTGAAATCAGTTTGAATTTGCCTTGAAATTTTGAGGTTAAGAATTTTTTGGACCCCGTTGATATATGCGAAACTTTAGAAATTTCACTGAAATTTCGTTCAAATTTTTAACCCTGCTGCCGAGGGTCTGCAGAGCAGAGCTGTACGCAACTCTGGTCGACAAATCACGAATGTTCTTCCATTCTTGTCTCTGCGATGCACGCACGTACGTACGTACTCCTACTGTACGTGCAAGTTTAGTCAACAAAATCAGCCCACTTGGAGGGGCGCCCAAGTCCCGGGCAAGTCGGTCACCAACGCACATGCGCACAGGATCGAGACGTGATCTTCTTCAGTCAAGTCATTTTCGGACGTTCAAACTAGACCCCAATTAGAATTAAGTTTTCCTCAGACAGTGTCTAGGATGCACGCGTCAGTCATTCGTTCATTCAAAGCCATCTAAGCTGAAGCT
The DNA here is from genome assembly GCF_018294505.1 of Triticum aestivum. NCBI lineage: Eukaryota > Viridiplantae > Streptophyta > Magnoliopsida > Poales > Poaceae > Triticum > Triticum aestivum. Next base: position 583,141,379 of record NC_057809.1, on the reverse strand, counting down.
TAATTACATGAAAACATTCCAGCAAACACAAAGACAACTTGTGATTGTGGGGATGTCTGCAATGTTTTGGTCCATCTGAAAATGCAGGAATGATGTGATGTTTAGATCAAAAAGTTCTAACGATCCTATGACTATTGTCAGGAGTACGTGTAACTGGCTTATTGATTGGTCTATTTTGCAGAAAAACTACCCAGGGAAAAAAATGTTGATGCTGGGAGCAAAAATAATAGAGCGGGTGGCAACTGAAGTTTACAAGGCGTCGCAAGGGTGGAGCCCTGGGATGAGAAGACTGGGAGCTGCTGGTGACTAGGCAGTTTGTAGTGTTTTCTTTCCCCTGGTGGCTTGTTTTGCCTCAGTTGCTTGTAGATTTTCATTTGCTGGCTTTTTGGATTTATGTATGCCCGGGGAGACTGATGCTGTTGTGAACCTCTGTTTATGCTGTTGGTTTCGTTAATGAAATCGGAGGGAAATCCCCTCTTTTAATCAAAAAAAAAAAACATGACGTCCATCCATGTGGATTTGCCACGCAACTTCACCGTCCATCAGTAGCCTAATAATCCATGGTCATCCTTCAGCCACAGATTCAGGTCAGTTAGGGAAAGACAGGCAGACAGACATACAGACAGTGAAACCTACAGACAAGCAGACAGTGAATACCGTATTATATCCGGATTTCAGAGGCAGAGGATATGTTTACGCGGTGCGAAATCCACAAAGATCTTCCGTGATGTTAACTGGCGGCACGCATGCTGATCAGAAGGAAACTCTACGGAAATTTCCACACGGAGTCCTGTGGCCAGGAGAATGCATGCCGCCTATAACTGAATCAGTTAGTCTTTCTTTGTAATTATAAACCCAGAATGTTGGGCAAAGAAATCGACGTCGCTTCATTGCATGCTTCTGTATCGGCACAGCTCCACTGCGTAGTACACACTGTATGTTTCTTTCGTTTTCATGCTTCTTTTGTTTTCACTAATTTTCGCGGCATTGGCCTGTTGCGTAGTACTCCCTCTGTAAACTAATATAATAAAAGCGTTTAGATTACTAAACGCTTTTATATTAGTTTACCGAGGCCAAAGAGTACATTGCACCAACGACTGGTCACCGGCCAACTTCGGCTGATCTACCAATCGATCAGATTAACTACTAACTTTCATCTAATAAGGCCCCGTTCGGAATCTCTCCGTGGAGTTGTAGAGTTCGATTTTAGCCACTCCTTGAAAATTAGCTAGAGACTAATCCGCTTCGGGAGCCCAGTCCACGGAGCGGAGAGGAGCCGAACACGGCCTAAGTTTCACGATCTTTAGCGCATTGAGCGATACGTCGCTGCATAGGATCGAGTAGTACATTATACATATCTTCTCCAAGTTGACTTTTTGCATTTTAAAAGTATGTATCTTTGCTCCACCCATCAATATACATACATGGCACCACCGTCGAGTGTATTTTCTACGTACTTGTAGCGTCGCCGTCCATGACGTTTGAGCTGGGGCGCTAGGAAAAGATCCGCACTTTTTTTCTCCAAAAGGTCGACGCATAATATTCAGGCAGGCACACTTTGAACCTTGCACATCTCTTTCATGCAACCAGTGGACTTTCTGAATAAGCGAGGTCAGGATCAAAATTGGAAATTATGGGACGAAGTTTGACATCCGTGTGCGTTTTATATTCTTTTTCTGCGGGTGACATTCTTGTTTGTAGTCGTGTAGATGCTGGATTACGCTGGGAAATTTCGCATGTCGTTCTTCGATCGAGCTGAGTATAGAATGCGCACAGCAGCTTAACAAGTGGCGTGAAGCAAGCTAGCTAGTGACCTAAAATTCTCATATTTGGGGTAATCTATATATCTTGTCTCCTAGAGGGTAGGTTTTTTCTCGATGAAGCCTTAGAGGTAGGTACTTCCAAGGCATATTGTACTGTTAATTGTCCAACAAGACGGGCCAATTAACAGAACCACCTGCTACCATCCAAATCCGGGGCTTGACAAAGCGCACCATATGTAAAGTACTCCAGAAGATTCTGTATAGCAGCTGCTCTTAAATTTTGACCCCCGTGCATTTCGACAGACGTCTTCAACGGGTCAGCAAAGTCGTGGGCATGGTCGGTGCTTGCCGCACGTCCTGTGTACACACTACGTAAATGTACCCCGCGGTCATCCCATTTCTGTAAAGAATGTTTGTGGTGCATGTTTTCAACAGCGAAGAACATGATTCCTCTTTGAACCTGGTAAAAAAATTCGTGCACGATAGTAAGAGTTAGCAGAGTCAATCGACCAGCAGATAATTATTAAGCCCTAGAGTTAGCTAGCTAGATCAAGGAGAGGGATTAAAAGAAGACGAGAGCTCTGAGCTTTTCGCTCTCTTTTCACCATGGAGTACTCCTCGCCGACCTCCCATTTGCATTCTCTTGACCGGTTCCTGCGGTGCCACGTAGCTGTCGAACGTACACGTACGTGGCCCACCTCCCGCATACAAGTCAAAGTCAAGAGTCGAGTGGTTTTCAAGAGCAACGTCGCCGTACGCCACCGCAAAACCAAATCGAGGTTCCACTTCCATCGCCGGTACCGCGAGGTCCGTCCGTCCATCCACGTCGCCTATAAAGCGACCGCGGCCGGCGCCGCTAGAGGGTACTGATCATCCACGCATCGATCCCGTAGCTTCTTCCCAAGTTGCGAGATCATGGTGCGCGCGCTCTCACCTTCTTCTCCCGTCGCCCCCTCCTCCTTCTACGCTCTGCTGCTGCTCGTAGTGGCCGCGTTCATCGGGCCGCTGCGGGTGGCGACGGCGCAGAGCGTGCCGGCGCCGGTGCCGGTCCGCGTCGGGGTGATCCTGGACTGGGCGAACAAGGGGTCGTCGGCGGTGTCGCTGCGGCGGCGGACCGGCATTCAGATGGCGGTGGAGGACTACTACGCGGCGCACCCGGGGTCGGCCACCAGGGTGGAGCTCCATTTCGGGGACTCCAAAGGGAACGTCGTCGGCGCCGCTTCCGCCGGTAAGCTCGCTCCCTAGTTGCTTCTCTAATAATTATGGTCTTTCGCTTCATGAATCTATGCAAGCTCGTACGCCAGCTACAGTCTACTATAACACTTGTAAGCGCAAGCTTGCCGTCTCGACATTAGCTCTCTAGCCTGGCCGTTTTAGTCCCTCGATCACCGGTGGCTGCTGCGCGCATGGGACTGTGCAGCTCTTATGGCTGCGCGGTGCTCCCGCCGGGCTCGGCCACCAAGGTGGATCTCCATTCCAGGGCCGGACGTCGCCGGGGACGACGTCCTCGGCGCCACTTCCGGTGGTAATTAGTTAACCTACCCCTCTCTCTCTCTCGCTTATCACGTACGCCACCATGGCTGCTAGCTGTAATTAAGCTCCTAAATCACGTTCGTCTCGAGATTAGCACTATCTTTTGTCCTAGTCGATCCCACTGGGCCGGGGTTGCTAGCTGCGCGCGCACGACCGTGCAGCTCCCGCCGACTATGGTACACGAGAGCCACTAGCAGACTAGCTGTTCTGTGGTGCCGCCGGATGCGGCGCCTCTCACGGCCGGCTACCGGGCCGCCAGCCTTAGAATTGTCGCCTTGCATGGACATCCATCGTGGCCGGCCCTGTCGCCATTTTGTCCGGACAGACAGCTAGCTTCTGTTCTGGATCGTCAACAAAAGGAGGAGGACGCACGGGGACAAATTAACAACCACCACATCTCGATCGAACTGCGCTGGAATCTCAACTAATCCATTTTTAACCGCGACCGGTGAACTCCGAAGTGTATATAATGGCTACTGTGCGTGCGTGCCTGTGTAGACTTAATTATTTTTGGTAGCTTGGGTTCGATCATTGGACACTTGGACTGGAGTGGCGTGACTGGTCTTCGCGGTCTGCTTCTTCACCGCGTATATATGCATGCACGTGCTACCGCGCGAGTCGGTCAAGCTTCATGGCTCATGTGGTTGTAGCTAGATTGGCTGGGGACGACAGTCGACGATAACGACGTAGATAGATGCCTCAAATCTTTATATCCGTTCTGCAACGCACCGCAACCACTCCCCTAGATGCATGGGATCCAAGTTTCAACCGGCGTGACGGGCACCATGTGGAGGACGTACGTACGTGCATCATATGCATGTCGAGTCAGCAACGTTGAACGGCCAGTCCAAAATTAGCACTACTCTTGAAAATTCTTACTACGCTATAGTACTTGTCATGGCCAGTCATGCATTCATCATCGTCGTCGGTCATCCATGTATGCAGTCCAAGCTAGCTAGCTAGCATGTGTGTCGTCTGGCTCTGGTCTGGGAGACGACTCGCTTTCAACTTCCTTGTCAAAGTCTCGAGCACAAAGATGGGCGCTAGCTTGTTAATTTGGCCGATGAAAGTGACTCGAGAGGTTCTAATAGATTTTTCACGACAGGAAATTCGGATGTTTATTAGTACTTTACGAACCACTGTACATGTTTTCTGGTGCAGCCGCAGTCATCTTTGGTACACCAACTACTGTAGATGGCTTGTTAATTTGGTCGTGATATTGACTGCTCAGCTTCTATAGATCTTTCATTTTTCTCGCCTTTTGTTTGGAAAACTATTAGTAGTATCTGTTAGACGTGTACGTGCAGGACACGTCCAGCCGGCCGAATCAAGAAGGATTCGTATCTTAGTATGTTTCGTTTATTTCCAAATATTGTAGCCTCCTTGTACTATATAATCCCATCATGGGATCAAATCAATCCAAGCGCAACAATTATAATTGCCTTCATGGTATTAGATTAGAGTTTTCGATCCTCTCTCTCCTCTCGTCTCACGCACGTAACTTGTACGCATGGCGCCGACACCCCAAGAGATCGCGGCCCAGGAGGAGGCCGCCGCCCTCGCCGAGGCTAACGCTAAGGCTGCTCTCTGGGCCCTCAGGGCCGCACTTCCAAGCATCCGCGCCGTCGTTTCGGTCACCCTCGAGCTCTCCACCTCCAACTATCTCCAACGGCGCGGCATGTTCTCCGACGCTGTCCAGAAGTACGCCTTGGAGGACCATCTACTCGAGGCAGAATACCCCACCCATCCGACGCCGCAGTGGGGTCGGAACGACGCCGCAGTGGGGTCGGAACGACGCCATCGTCCGTTCATGGATCAACAGCGCCGTCGCGCCTGAACTTCTCGCCATGATCGTTGACACCACCACGCCACTCCCTGCCCACTCGTTGTGGACGCGGCTCTCCAACATCTACCACGACAACTCCGAGACTCGCTCCTCATACCTCGAGCAAGAGTTCCATGGTCTCCAGCAAGGCACCATGACCGTGGCTGACTATTGTCGCAAGCAGAAGGTCCTCTCTGACGAGCTCAACGCGTTGGGCACGACCATCACCGACAAGCGTCTCGTTCAGAACACGCTCCGTGGCCTCGGATCACGGCTTGCCTACATGCGCACGTTGACCCTCAAGCAGCGCCCACTCCCGTCCTTTCTGGATGTGCGCTCGTCCCTTCTGCTCGAGGAGCTCACGCTGCAGCAGTCAGTTTCCTCCTCCTCGACTCCGACCGCCTTCGTCACCCGAGGCGTCTCTGCGTCTCCCCCATCGCGCGGACCTGCAGCTACCATGCCGCCTCCGCGTCGCCCCGACACATGTCGTAACTTCCAACGTGGGAGTTGCCGATTTGGCGCGCGATGCCGCTATCTCCACTCCGGACCTTCCCAACAGCAAGGCGGCAACACAAACCCACCGGCGAAGGGCTCGCTGGCACCATGGCCATCCATGCAAAACCCTTGGGCAGGGTCCATCCAGATGTGGCCAGGTCAGCCTCAGCGACCGTCCCTTCTTGGTCCGGCACAGGCACATCATGCCATGATAACCCACCCGCCTCCCTGGCCCTATGGTGCCGCCTCGCCAATGCCCTGGTCAGCAGGAACGCCGACGCCACCCATATCTTGGCCGACCGGAGCGCCGCCACCCGCTCCATCATCTGGACCGATATATGCTAATCTGCATTCGTCCTTCGACCAAGGATCACTCATGCAGGCTTTCAACACAATGTCCTTGACACCACCATCTTCAAACGAATGGTACATGGACTCAGGCGCTTCCGCCCACATGACCGGCAATCAGGGTAACCTTTCACACCTCCTCCCTTCTAACTCCTCTTACCCTCATGTCATCGTTGGCAATGGTCAAGCCCTTCCCATCACGTGCACCGGTCACACCACCCTCTCTACTCCTAATCATTCATTCTCTCTTAACAATGTTCTAGTTACACCTGACATTATCAAAAATCTTATTTCTGTACGTAAGCTCACCACTGATAACCTTGTTTCTGTTGAGTTTGATCCTTTTGGTCTCTCTGTGGAGGACTTCCGCACCAAGAACGAGATCGTCAGGTGCAATAGTTCCGGCGAACTCTACCCTTTCTGGTGGCCGTCTTCCACTCCACAAGCTCTCTCCGCCACCATGTCATCCTCAACATTGTGGCATCGTCGCCTAGGCCATCTCAGTAGTCAAGCTTTGTCACACCTAGCACGTGCTTTTTCTTTTCCTTGTAACAAAAACAATAACGATGACCATTTATGTCATGCTTGTCAATTAGGAAAACATGTTCGCCTACCTTTTGATACATCTACTACTCAGACTACTTGTCCGTTTCAACTCATCCATTGTGATTTGTGGACTTCGCCTCTTCCTAGTGTGTCTGGCTACAAATACTACCTAGTTGTGTTAGATGATTTCACCCATTACCTTTGGACTTTTCCTTTGCGATTAAAATCTGAGACTTTCTCTACACTCAAACACTTTTTTGCCTATGTCTCCACTCAGTTTAAAGCAACCATCCAATCTGTACAGTGTGACAATGGACGCGAATTCGACAATACCAGTGCTCACAAGTTTCTCCTATCCCTTGGTGCCACCCTTCGCATGTCTTGTCCATACACCTCTCCACAGAACGGCAAAGCTGAACGTGTCATCCGCTCCACTAATAACATGGTGCGTTCCCTTCTTTTCCAAGCCAGCTTACCACCGGCCTATTGGGTTGAAGCTCTTCACACTGCCACTTTCCTCTTCAACCTACACCCAACCAAAACATTGCAACAGCGTACACCTTATGAGGCTCTTCGCGGCCTACCTCTCCCCCTAGAGCACTTGCGTATTTTCGGTTGTCTGTGCTATCCTAACCTATCCGCTATAGCACCACACAAACTAGCTCCACGCACGACCGCATGCGTTTTCCTAGGGTACCCCTCTAACCATCGCGGATATCGCTGTCTTGACCTCACTAAACATAAAATCATCATCTCTAGACATGTTGTCTTCGATGAGAACACCTTCCCTTTCGCTAAACAATGCACACCACCCCCTACTGCCATTGATCTGTCCTTTTTAGATGATCATCCTATCATTCTTCCCTCACAAATCAACCAACCTCCAGCACCGATGTCGGCCACACCACATCCACCTGAGCCACCCATGCCTCCTACACCTGAGCCGCCCACCCCTCCCACTCCTCCAGTTACACCTCCAACTCTACCTGTAGTTTTGGCTCCTGTTGGACCTCCCCTTGCCGACAATTCTCACTCGATGTTTACCCGTGGAAAGCGTGGCCTATCTTTGCTTGTTGATCGTCTTAATCTTCTTGTTGATGTCCCTAGTCCTCTACCTAAGAGCTACCGAAGTGCTCTTAAAGATACTCACTGGCACTCTGCTATGGTGGACGAATTCAGTGCCCTTCAAAACAATCAAACTTGGGATCTTGTTCCCCGTCCTCCCGGTGCCAATGTCATTTCTGGTAAATGGATATTTCGGCACAAGCTTAAGCAAGATGGGTCCCTGGATCGCTACAAAGCACGTTGGGTCCTCCGCGGCTTCACCCAGCATGCCGGCGTCGATTACGGCGAGACTTTTAGCCCCGTTGTCAAGCCAGCAACAGTTCGAACCGTCCTCTCTCTTGCTGTTGCACAAGACTGGCCGGTTCACCAGCTCGACATCAACAATGCTTTTCTACATGGTACACTCAATGAGACAGTCTACTGTGTGCAGCCGTCGGGATTCGTTGATGTCGCCAAACCGGACCATGTGTGCCGCCTCAATAAGTCTCTCTATGGGCTTAAACAGGCGCCGCGAGCATGGTACAGCCGTTTCACCGACCATCTTCTTCGCCTCGGTTTCGTCAGTTCCCGTGCGGACCCCTCGCTCTTCATTTATAGCCGCAACAATGAGATTGTCTACCTCCTGCTATACGTTGATGATATAGTCCTGACAGCTTCATCTGAGCGACTTCTTCAGCAAACCATTATGGCTCTAGAGCGGGAGTTCTCTCTCAAAGACCTTGGAGCCCTGCACTACTTTCTCGGTATCGCCGTCACTCGGTCCTCCGATGGCATGTTCCTTTCCCAGCGACAGTACATCATTGACATCCTCGAGCGTGCGGGCATGAGCGAGTGCAACACATGTTCCACTCCTGTTGACACACAGTCAAAGCTTGGTGCTACTGGCGCTGTTGTCGATGATCCATCCTCCTATCGAAGTCTCGTGGGTGCTCTCCAATACCTGTCATTCACCAGACCAGATGTCGCCTATGCTGTGCAACAGGTATGCTTGTACATGCACGACCCACGGGAGCCACACCTTAATGCTGTCAAAAGGATTCTTCGGTATCTTTGCGGCACCATCAATCATGGACTTCAGATATATCGCTCGTCGCCAGCATCGCTCACTGCCTACACTGATGCCGACTGGGTTGGCTGCCCTGACACACGCAAGTCCACCTCCGGCTACGGCGTCTTCCTTGGTGACAATTTGGTCTCTTGGTCCTCCAAACGACAACAAACTGTTTCCCGGTCAAGCATAGAGGTTGAATACCGCGGTGTCGCCAACGCCGTCGCCGAGGCATGTTGGCTACGCCAGCTTTTGTCCGAGCTGCACCGTCCTCTTCAGCGAGCTACTGTGGTCTACTGTGACAACATCTCCGCCGTCTACCTCTCGACAAACCCGGTTCAACATCAACGCACCAAGCATGTGGAAATTGATCTTTATTTTGTCCGTGAGCGGGTTGCTTTTGGAGATGTCCGTGTTCTCCATGTGTCGACGTCTTCTCAGTGTGCTGACATCTTCACCAAAGGGTTACCGTCGACTGTGTTCAACGAGTTCCGCTACAGCCTGAACGTCCGCCCAGCTCCCGCTCCGACTGCGGGGGGTGTTAGACGTGTACGTGCAGGACACGTCCAGCCAGCCGAATCAAGGAGGATTTGTATCTTAGTCTGTTTCGTTTATTTCCAAATATTGTAGCCTCCTTGTACTATATAATCCCATCACGGGATCAAATCAATCCAAGCGCAACAATTATAATTTCCTTCAGTATCATTTTTCTCTCCTAGTTTGGGCTCCTTAAAAGTTTCTAATGCTTCAGATTTTAATGGGTCGAAAGAGTACGTGGGCCTAAATCTCCTTTTCGTTGGTGTTGTTTGTTGTTGCAGCGTTGGACCTGATCAAGAACGCGCAGGTGCAGGCCATCATCGGGCCCAAGACATCAGCGGAGGCGGAGTTCGTCGCCCAACTCGGCAGCCGCGCCCACGTCCCCGTGCTCTCCTACTCCGCCACCTCCCCGTCCCTCTCGCCGGCGCAGACGCCCTACTTCGTGCGCACCGCCGCCAAAGACTCCTTGCAGGCCACCCCCGTCGCCGCTGTCCTAGCACACTTCGGGTGGCGCGCGGCCGTCGTCCTGCACGAGGACTCGCCCTACGGCACCGGCATCCTCCCGGCGCTCGCCGACGCGCTCCAGAGCGTCGACAGCGCGGCCATCGTGGAACGCGTGCCCGTGCTGAGCCGCGCGCACGACGACGCCCTCGACGCGCTGCTCTACCGCCTCAATGCGATGCCGACGCGCGTGTTCGTCGTGCACGCCAATTTCCGCCTGGCGACGCGGCTCTTCCGGCGAGCGGGGGAGGCCGGGATGATGTCCGATGGCTACGCCTGGGTCGTCACAGATGGCGTCGGAAGCTTGGTGGACAGGCTCAGCCCCGAGGACGTCGACGCCATGCAGGGCGTCGTCAGCCTCCGGCCCCACGTTGAGCTCACGAGCCAGGTCAAGAACTTCTCGGCGCGGTTCAGGGCGAGGTTCCGGCGGGACAACCCGGCCTCCGACGATGACATGATCAATGATCCGACCGTGACGAGGCTCTGGTCGTACGACACGGCGTGGGCGATCGCCGCGGCAGCCGAGGCGGCCGCCAGTGTCCCCGGCCCGGCATTTCAGACACCGCAGCGTAGCAGGGCACTCACAGACCTGGACCGGCTCGGTGTGTCGGCCACCGGAGCAGCGCTTCTCAGAGCGGTGCGTAACACCACGTTCGACGGGATGGCCGGCAGGTTCAAGCTTGTGAACGGGCAGCTGCAGGTGGCAGCATACGAGGTCGTCAACATCATCGGGAACGGTGCCAGGACGGTGGGGTTTTGGACGCCGGAGTCCGGCATTTCGCAGGACCTGAACGTCGGCGGCGCCAAGGTTGAGCGAAAGCTGAAACCCATTCTCTGGCCGGGCGAGGCGCTGTCCCAGCCAAGAGGCTGGACGGAATCGCCGAACGGACGTGTGCTCAAGGTCGCCGTGCCGATGAAGAACGGGTTCAAGCAGTTCGTGGATGTTGTCGGGGAGAAGAACTCGACGGCGCCGAAGGTCACCGGGTACTGCATCGACGTGTTCGAAGCGGTGATGAAGAACCTGCCCTACCCGGTGAAGTACCAGTACGTGCCGTTCCTCCGAAGCCCCGATTCGTACGAGAAGCTGGTGGACCAGGTGAGCGGCGGGGAGGCGGACATTGCGGTGGGGGACGTGACGATCACGGCGAGCAGGATGCACGAGGCGGACTTCTCCATGCCGTTCACGGAGTCCGGGTGGGCGATGGTGGTGGCGACGCGGCCGGACACGAGCGCCAGCATGTGGATCTTCCTGCAGCCGCTCACCACCAGCCTCTGGCTCACGAGCCTCGGCTTCTTCTGCTTCACCGGCTTCGTGGTGTGGGTCATCGAGCACCGCGTCAACCCGGAGTTCCGGGGCACGCCGTCGCAGCAGTTCGGCCTCATCTTCTACTTCTCCTTCTCAACGCTCGTCTTCGCACACAGTAAGCCACTTACTAACCATCTCATCATTTCAACTATGCAGTTTCATGAAGGATATCAATGGCACCTAATCAATCTTGACGTTTTAATTTTCAGAGGAGAAGCTGGAGAGCAACCTGTCGAGGCTGGTGGTGATCATATGGGTGTTCGTGGTGCTGATCCTGACGTCGAGCTACACGGCGAGCCTGACGTCGATGCTGACGGTCCAGCAGCTCCGGCCAACCGTGACCGACGTGAAGGAGCTGCAGAGGCGCGGCCAACACATCGGGTACCAGGAGGGGAGCTTCATCAAGCCCTTGCTCACAAAGATGGGCTTCGACGAGAGGAAGATGAAGAAGTACAGCACGCTGGAGCAGTACGCCGAGGCGCTGTCGAAGGGCTCGGCGGACGGCGGCGTGGACGCGGTGTTCGACGAGATCCCGTACCTGAAGCTGTTCCTGTCGCAGCACTGCGACGGGTACATGCAGGTGGGGCCCGTGTACAAGACGGACGGCTTCGGGTTCGTGTTCCCGAGGGGGTCGCCCATGGTGGGGGACGTGTCGCGGGAGATCCTGCGGCTGGCGGAGGGCGACCAGATGGCGCGCATCGAGAAGGCGTGGTTCGGCGAGCCCGGCACGTGCCGGGACGCGCTGGGCGGCATCGGCGCCGGCGGCGGCTCGTCGAACCTCAGCTTCCGGAGCTTCGGCGGGCTGTTCCTCATCTCCGGCGTCGTGTCCAGCCTCATGCTGCTGCTCTATTTCGCCATCTTCATGTACCGCGAGCGCGACGAGCTCCGGGAGGCGGAGCGGGAGGCGAAGGCCGAGGACGGCTCCGGGAGCGTGCCCGTGCGGAGGCTGCGCGTGTTGCTGCAGCACTACGACAAGAGGGACATCAAGTCCCCCACCTTCAGGACGTGGAACGACGACTCCGTCAGGAACGGCAGCGACTACGCCGGCAGGACACCGAGATGGAGCGGCGGCGACGCGGGCCTGACGCCGAGGGCCGGTGCAGAGGAACACGCCATGGGAGGGGCGAGCCCGCTGAGCGTGGACATCAGCTCCGAGATGAATGCCGGCTCTTCGCCGGAGGGGACGCCGGCGTCGGAGATCAGTGAGTCATTCGAGCAGAGGATAGAGGGGGCAGGAGCCTCAGTGGAAATGGCAAGGTCAAACGCCTCTCGGCTGCAGTAAGAGTAGAAGCATTTCCATGAGGAATGCCAATATAGGAGTTCTAGTCTTGTGGCACTAATTGCACTTTGGCCAGAAAATCGTTTTGTATTCTTCTTCTAGTGAACATTAGGGAATTCAAAGGAAAGAAGTTCTCTGATGTTATAATTGTACATAGTAAAAAAGAACACAAATTTGGTTGTACACATAGCTAAAAGCAAAAAGTTTGTATTACCTCCGTCCTAAAATTCTTGTCTTAGATTTATCTAGATACATAACACTAAAACATGACTTCTTAAATTTGTCTAGTAACACTAAAACATGACTAGATACATCTATACCTAGACAACTCTAAGAACATGACCAGATATATCTGCATCTAGACAACACTAAGACAAGAACTTTAGGACGAGGGGAGTATTTGACATCAGACAAAGGAACGTTTCGGAGGGAAAATAATTGTTGGATTGAACACAAAGCATAATAACTTGATCTTACATGGTGGTTTTCATCTGGTTGTATACCAGAGACAAGAAATAATACAAATCAAGTTCAAATTGTTTTCCCCCGCAAAAAAAAGGAACTAGGATACAACATAATTTATATATATATATATGATACAACAGTACATGGTGGCGCATTGTGCTCCTGCCATGACTCGACCATGGCATGGTGAAGGCCAATAAACATTGCATCATCTTTGCTGCAACTGAGCCATCTCTATGGATTCTAGCTCCAGCTGCTCCTAAACTGTACATAGCCTACCGATCTAGAGTGTAACCCTGAGATGGCATGGTAATTGGATGGTTAGGGAGCTATAAGGATGCAACTGATGTCGGCGGACAACCAGAAAATGGACTTTCCGGAATCAATACCTGATTGACATAGGGGAATTCTCATGAATCCCCGTTTATCATCCGGGAGTGATACGGAACCTTGTTTATTTCCACAATTGTCGACTGGTCCTGGATGAGTGGTTGTTTCCATGGCTCGCCGTCCATTTGAACATATGCTCGATCCCACTCGCCTCCCCTCATTTCAAACTTGATAGCTGCAGCCTAAGAGAAATGCAATATTTTTGGACAGAAGTTCATGATAAGTTACTGAAGAAATGATACCCAAATAGATCAATCCTTTGACAGGTAAATCAATGCAAAATCAGGGCGGGTACCTGAGCAATGTGCTTTGCTTTGATAAGCTCAGCCATAACGAATGAAGCATGCCAACCTTCTTTCAGACCAAATATTTCAATCAAACCGTCGTCTGAATGAGCTTCAACAAAACCTTTCTGGAACGAGGGGGGAAGAGACACATCATTTGCATAGAACAAACAGAGCCCATTTGTGTAACCCCACCCAATGCTGAACTCTAGCTAGTAGCTACCACTTGTTCTAAAAGCATATGTCAGCGATGATAGAACATGTAATGCTCACTTGCTGTCTATTTGTCCCATTTGGCAACTTCGACGTTAGCTATAAACCCCATATCCTGGACTAGAAAACAAGAACTGATGATACATGCAATGCGCATCAGCAAGCTCAGCTACCAACCTTTTCAAGATAATCCGGTTTAAGATCACCCCATGGATGCTTTCCACTGGCGTAGTTGTCCAGATTTAAGACCACTATGGATCTAACACTGCAATATTAACAGATGATAATAAATGTGAGCTCAATTTCGGTGATATACAATATAAGTCTTGGTACAGCAAATTTGAAGGACAATCATCAAGAGTACAAGCTAAGCATCACACAATATTTCAAATATTTATTTACTTCTTACGTACTTTGGACAGGCCTGACATTGGCAATATCATATATTTTTCTACGGTTGAAGGTAAGGCCCAGGAAAAGGGCAGGCTGCTGCTAAGGCAACCAAATATATTATTATTATGCAAAATATGGGTTATTAATTATTATCTGCTGAAAAAATCCATTTCATCATTGAGAAAGATAGGAAATCTAGATAATTACGAACCCACATATGTAGTTTTTGTGCCAATTTAAATATTTTCAGATGAATCATTGTAAACGGTCTACCAGACATCACATGTCAGCATTTCATGTTATCTGCATAGGCCATACATTGCCCAGTGTTGATTTTTTAACACTAATCCCCAAACTAATAGCAATGGTCACTGGGTTCGTATAAATAAAGTCAGCTACTCGATTTTCTGATATCCTAAGGATCATCTAAATATCTTTTTTGAATGTAACAGAATCTATGACTTGCCTTGAAGGCATTTGAATTTGCTCCCATTCAGAACAATTTGCCCTTTTAATGTAAAGCCGCAAAATGTTCCGAAGTCCCCTGCATCAACAAAGCATTCTGTCAGCCTTGGATAGATGATTGAGACAAATGTCACAAACAAAGGAAGAAGAATATCTTAGCACTATTGCAGGTTTGCAGTTTATTTATGAACACTAAAAATATGAAGATAAAGCATAAAAACAGTGGGTCATTGGCATTGCATAGTACTGAGCATAGTGGAACTTGAATCCGAATCCTCATGTGTTAACCAAGAAAGTACTATAGTCTAGAACAACTGCTATTTTCTAGAAGTTCTGTGGGTCGAATCTCATGATTAACCTCAAACCATGATTGTGTCTCGAGGATGGATCAAAACAAACGAACTATTTGATACTTTAAAAGTCCAGCTCAATTTCAAAGTACATGGAAAGGCAGGTCATTACCTTAGCTGAGGACTTGCTGTACAAGGAGTACAGAACCATCCCTGTGTGCAGCTATATCCAGCATAAATCAACTGCATATAACCAAGTATTACTAAAACAGTCACCTATAGATCGCATAACAGCATAACATAGAATTCTGAGGTACCAGATAACTATGCTACAGAAAATGAAAAGGAACCTTTGAAGCCAGTTTCTTTCTTTATTCAGAAGTTACATATTCTAGAAGAACTAGCAGAATCACATCCAGCTTATCTATCAAGTATACAGCTGGATCCACATGATAATAATATGGGAGAACTTGGGTGCACGAGTTCTTTTGTATGTGTGCAACATCACGTGATCTATCAGACTGCCATACTTAAAACATCCTACTGATAGAAGACAACTAACTAATGAAGATGTTGCTAACCAGCACATTCTGAATGATAAGCTCCTCACCAAAAGAATTCAGTAAATTACTGTGGGCTTCGAAAAAGATCACACTTCACAATGACATACATGAAAACTTTAAGCCACTACATATTACACCATTAAAGAAGTTCTTTCCGCACCTTATTTGCAACTGGTCCTTGAGCAAGATATGGCTTTTCATCTCGTAGATGGTGGAAGCCATATGCAACTTGGGCATCCATCCCTATTCAAAATAAATGGCACACTTAACAATGAATCAGGGCTCTAACAAACTGTAATAAAGAATAAACCATATAATTTAGCAAAAAATCATTGATCTGGTACATTCATATCTTGCGGTTTCAATTGTAGTCTTACAACTTTATATTATCATAAACCCGCAAAAAAAAAACTTTATATTATCAGACAGTGTGTGTAGTTTTAGATTATATATTTCACATCAAACTTTCAGATACTGAAGAATATACGGCCATTCAAAATTTCAAATTAAGGTTTAGCGCACAAAAAAATCTTAGGCAACGCTAAACACCTAGGAACTGGAGAGAAAATAGATATTACATATATTATCCAGTTAGTCTGAATATAAAACCTCTCAAGTAGATGTAGATCACCATGTAAAGTTCACGAGAATTAACCGAATTAGCTTAAGGAAAGAAAGTAGATGAGGTAACAAAGTAATACCAATGCTAAGGTAGTTGTAGAATACTCCTTTATAGCATGAAGCTTTTTCGGTTAACTCACTGCCACTCGCCTGCACCAAATTACACAAGGTCTTTAGCAAATACATAAGTACTTGCACACTCACTGAGAAAGACAAAATATAGGAGGGATTGCAATAATTTTGAAGCAGAGTTGACAATCGACAGAAGAAAATAAGATGCTGGAACAATCCATCAAACTATTCAAGAGAAACAAATTGTAACAAGCATTTGAAATAGCAAGTATGACAGGCAACCATGCAGAGTCAAAGAGTGGCAAGCATTCAAAGTTACTATGCAAAACTTAGCAGTAACTAAAATTCTTTTTCTAGGTAAGCAAGGGAATCCTGTATGCAACTTGGATTTTCAGAATTGAATTCATCTCAAGACTCGCTTTCGAAAAAGAACTACCTCAACAATAGTTTTTTCTACTTTTTATGTTATCATGCAATCTTAAAAAATGTCTAAAACAATGTTCTTAAGTGGAGAAGAGATCTAACGATGGAAGAAGAGCATGCTACCGAGTGTATAGATTTGAGCTAAAATCTGTTTTCTATTTCAGGCTGTAATTTCCAGGTAAATTCATAGTCAAGACCTTGCTGAACTCCAGCTGATCGGCAGGTTCCGCTTTCTTAAGTGCATGTGGCAACTCTGTTATTTCTCCCTCTGGCATCCTAATCACAGCCTGCCAACTGCAAAAATATTGGTAGCGATTTTCAGAGCAAAAACAGATGAAGAGTGTATGTACAATTATTAAAAGAAACATCTAGAGTTGAGCCTCTTCACGAGGTACACATTACATTTGGAGATAATAAATATGGCAGATAGATGCTGAGCTTATGTAAATTGACGATTTTCTTTCCACCATCAGGAAATTATTCCAGATAGGTATATGATAAGTTTTACTCAGCAGTGCAAAATGTGTTCCTCAAATAGAGCTTAATACGCATATAGGTGAATAAAGAGAGAAATAACTCTCGAGCAATGATTTCACATTCTCACCTGTCAAGATGGACGACCGAAGCAGACACTGCCTTGTTGAGATATCGCTTTACAGCTGAACGCCAACCAAAGGGAAAAGAGCCACCCTGTGCTTGAGTTGATTAGCATTTTCAATTAAAAACAAAGAACTTAAACAGAACGGTGTCATCGCATATCGGCCCTTACCCATCCAAATGATCTAGCAAGGTCATTTCCTGTCCCGAGTGGAATGATTCCTGTGGGAGGAACTGGTTCCCTTTTCGACTTATTAAGTTCTTGGAGACATCCAAGTACCCAACCAACAGTGCCATCACCTCCAGCAACCTGTCAGAAAGAACTAGTGCAAGGATGTTATGCAAAGTAGTTGGAAAACTGCGACATACAAGGAAAGCATATGGACACCTAAATGGTGCAGGAGAAACCTCTCATGAGCTAAGATATAAGCTCACTTATCGAATAGTTTCTAACAGTAAATAACAAAGCTAACATGCAGCGAACCCTTAAAAGCTTCTGACAGATACAATATCCTTACTGAAGCCCATCAAGCACGTACCATAATCCTCAAATTTGCACGGATGTCCTTTGCACAGTTATCACCTTGATCAGCCAACCTCTCCAAACAGCCCAAACCATAACGAACAAAATCAGAAGGCTTCACAGTAGAAAGATCGAAGACCTGAACAAAAATGGTTCCATCAGCAAGTACTATACAGTCCAGGGTTTTCCAGAACAAGCAAAAGAATAAGAAACTAGAATTTCCAAAAGACATGCTGTGGCTTCTGAGTGCACAAAATAATCCAGAATCGGCGTTACAAACGAGTCCTAAACAGTTAGCCTGTCTTGACAACCACAATAACATGTTGTGTGAGTTTTCCAAGCCCTTAAAGACCATCAAATTCCACAGAACTGCGCCATATCCATAGTTCTTTACGGCCCTATCTTCTATCAGTTCTGACCCTTTTACACCACATAATGATATCAGTGCCCAATCCTCACAAGCCAACCTCCAGTTTCACATGTTGATCCACAACTAACTCGGGTAGAAGCCAGTACTTCCATGTTGATGAAACAATATATGTGACTATCACCAAGTGGCTCTGCACCTGTCTTCTGTTACAAGAAAATGTCGAGCTACAAATTATAGACAGTCTCATTACATTACTCTCACTACTGTCACCTGCACAGGCATCCTCCCTCCTTCCCCACCTAACACCTACCGTCCTAGTTCTTTTCCTTCACCTCATCGCCTCTTCTAGAACCACATGTGGAAGTGAGACACGGTCTGATGGAGCCCTCACAGCAGCATACGTTTATTATGCATTTATCATCCAACCATAATGGTCAGATATCCGTCTTCATCCCTACTCCCCCAACCCCTCGTGGTACCAATTAAGTGCATGGCTATCTAGATGATTCGACCTTGGCAGTATCAGGCAGAACTCGGAAATAAGGGGAACAAAAAGGTTAGTACAATGCCTCATATGGAGCATGACGATCCTCTCAACACATACTAGGCAACTAGAGATTCTGGCCGCGTCACACCATCCTCCTCCTCGGATCACAAGACGCGGAGCCCCTCTCGTCCTTGGTTTCACGGTAGTACCATTGTACCATGAAAGTACCACCGGAGCAGAATCCATTTTAATCCCCGCCTAAATGGGGTGTATTACCTCGCACTAAATCATAGTACGAGTAATGGTATCTCTAAACCAATTCCCTGCCGGATTCCACACGAACGGAGAAGAAAAATCTGCCGCGGAGTAACAAGTAGTAGCACAGCAACGGCCGCCACGAAAGCAAGGCGAGGGGGAAAAAACGCCGGAATTGGGAGGGAGCACGTGAATCGCGAGGTCATCACCCACCTGCTCCTTGCTGATGAGCTCGTGGAGCCGCACCTTGAGCTCGGGCCCGTGGCGCCCGCCGCTCTTGGAGTTGACGAACACGACCATCGGCGCCACCACCTCCAGCCCGTCCTCCCCCTCCCCGCCGCCCACCGCCTCGTCCCTCGCCGCCGCGGCGGCCGCCACGCCGGCGGCCTCGTCCTTCTCGGCGACGGCGGCGGCCACGGCCCTCCGCGCGTAGAGCGGCATGACGACGCGGCGCCGCAGCTCGGCCTTGTCGACGTCCCGGCCCCACACCCCGCACGCGCGCACCGACTCCCAGATCGACACGCGCGCCGACGGTGCCGTCGGCGGCGCGGAGTGGGGCGTGTGGACGGCGGCGTCGCCGTTGCCGGCCATCCCCACCTCCGCCTCCGCCCGCTCCATCGCCGCGCCGCCCGCCGGGGAAAGGAAAAGGCAACGGTAGGAGTATGTATCACAGCTAGGCAGCTGCCGAATTGGCACCGGTGGAGGAGCTGGATGAATTGGGGAAAGAAAGAAGAGAGGAGGAGCGCTGAGCCCAGCGCCGACTTTATTATTGGTTGCTGACGGGTGCTGCATATATGCAGGCAGGGAATAAAGTTTTGGTTAATGCGGGGGCAGGCTGATTAGGTGGACTGGGACGACTGGTGCTCGCTCTCTCGCGCTGTGCGGAGCGCGTCTTCGGACGGGAGAGCATTTACGTCTTTTCGTTACAGTGAGGGAATTTACTTTTCTTGACGCGGTGAAAGGGACGCGCATGGCATGGCTGGCGTTTTCGTTGAATTTTCCTACAACGTATACGGAGTAGGAGTAGTAGATAGTAGTGCTCCACAGATGGATCTGAAGTCAAAACTCTTTCTAGAGGGCTTTGATGTTTATTTCGTATATTTGACCTAAGTACTAATGTTGGAAATATGTGACATCGGACCATCTCCAATCGCAACCCGCAGATTTTCTTCCGCATCCGTCCACGGACACGGATATGGGAGGACGCCATCCAACTCTAGCCGCATACATTTCAATCTGCATTTTCACTAACCGAACGAAATTTATGCAAACCGACTGATATTCATCAAAGTCCGGATAGAAAATAGCACAAATCATCCATCCATACATAGCATGCAAGTTAGGCCTAGTACAACAACAGTCTCAAATTCAACTAGATCCTGGATGTTCAACAAGTTTTGCATGAAAGGATCATGTCGTCCCACACATACTCTCCTTTCAGTTTCATCCAGCAGTGTGTGCACGTGATGGTTGTCCCTATATGGTACACCACGGCAGCGCATGCGGGCTACATATAATGTGTAGACCAACATTGAGTCATTGAGTGAATGAATCAATCGATAAGCTGAGCAAGAGGAAGAAAAACTTGCGATCTCGTCCTCTGCCGCGTGCAATGGCCACCTTGCCTCGAGCTGACGAACCACGTCGCAAAACTTGGTGACGCTGATCTGAATAGCGTGCCAGCGATACGACAACGACCTCATGTTGCGTACAGCGGCGGCGGCAGAGGTGAAGGGTGCGGATGCAAAGTAAGGGGGGAACGAGCCCGGACTGGATGGCTTCCGTGGTCCGGACGAATGTGAGCGGTTTACGAGCCCGCCTTGGAGATGCACTCAGTGATGCTTTATTATCCGAAACCCTAGACGCCACCCGTCACCTCCTGCTCTTTGCCACCGCCAGTGCACGTTGCTAGGCAAAGAAACCAACGGCGAGTCAGCGACGGTGGAAGAGGTACCGACCTGGGGCTACTTGTTGTAGAGGTGTTGGAGGGCTACTGTGGACGACGAAGGAGATAAGGGCTTCAGTGTCGGTCTTTCATCAGGTGGTGTTCAGTGGCGGTGATCATGAAGTCGACGACGGCCGGAGGGATCCAGCGCAATGATCTTCAATGGTAGCCCCGCCTGGCTAGGAAACCGAGGAAGAGGGTGTCGGTGCATGGTCCTTAGACGATGGCATGCTCAACATCAAATCCGCAATTGTCGTGCAACGACATGGGTGATTTTTCCCCAGGTTTTCTTTAGGGAGTTTTCGTGTTTACTTTGGAGCGTTGAGGCGGCGGCGTTAGCCCGGTGTAGGAATACTGTTCTTCCCATCATATCCTTGTGTTTGTTGATGTGTTTATCACTGTCGGAGGCATGTGGAACCGTGTCTCCAATGTGTCTCCCAGGATCCAGCCGGTTTAGGTTATCGATGGATCTGTCTGGATTCAACTGGCTTTCGTGGTCTTCAAAGTTTGTACAGGCCCTTATTAATGTTTTGTTCTCCGGGGCGGTGATTTCTTCACAAATTACGTCGACATCAACGACTTCTCTATCATTTCTTATACAAGCTCCTAGGTTTTTAAAAAATTGCCTCACTGAGGAATAGGCTTAGAGACCGCATCAAGCTATACTCAGGGTGCACCGTCAGTGCATGCAGGAGGAAGAAGACTTTGTCACCCCCAAGGATTTAATCAATTTTACTTTTATGCATGGATATGTTTGCAAGGACCTGATTATTAATATATGGCCCTAGGCCCTTTTCAAAAAAGGAATTGGAATGCCTGACAAATGATGATGTGTTCTTGCACAATGACGTAAGTCCAACCGCATGAAGATATATGTATTTATCTTAAAATCAACAAAAAAAACTTATTTTATTGTCATTGTCATAACAGTTAAGATACAATCTATTTTTTTATTGTTCTTAAATTTAAATAACTATTTATTCATGTGTATGAAGGATTTTGTCTGTTTATTTTGTTTTTAGTTTATACTTATATGGAATGGTAAAAAAAAGGGTTCATTCAGTTTGCATGGTTAAAATTTGGTAAAAAAATATATATACTCCTATCTCTTATCAAGACACACACTAAGAAAATTACTAACCCTCTCATGGGATCATGTATTAGAGCTGCAACCCTATCATTCGCCTTGACCGCAACCCTATCATTCGCCTCGGTTGGTGGACATCGTTGGCACCCTCCTTTGGCCTACCGTGAGCCAGGCCCTCGCCAAAAAAACCATTAAGCCTATTCTTCACCCCTAGACGTCGACAGAAGAAGAAGGGTCGGTCGTGGCAGTACACGAGTTGCTGACGGGGCGGTAAGTTGTGCAAAGGGTGAAAATGAATGGTGGTGCAAAAGTATATGAAGGAAGAATGTCGACCGAATGATGATGACCACCCATAGCTAAGGTTGTAGCTGGCGCTGCCACTAATGAAACCAATGGCCCTTGTATTTGCAGGATTTCCAAAACACCGCAAAAGGAAAAGACGGAGCACAATGTCACTTTCAGTTATATAGGATTTAAAAACTAAAGGAAATTGCAATGAAGAGTGTTTGATACCACATAGAAAACAAATAAACTGGAACAAAAAATGTCTAATGCATGGGAGTTTTCCTCCACAGTAGAGTAAAAATGAATTCTTAGGGGGGAAATCCTTATGAGTAATATCCTCCAAAGATCCTATGAGATTCGTTTGGATGAAAGGAGGCCAAATATACACGTAGTTGAAAAGGCCGCAATCAATTTAGTTTACACTTATACCATATCTGAGTTTGTCAACAAGTATATTTGAATTCCGTATGTTTTTTCAACTATGAAG
>NC_057809.1:582911030-583118693 GCF_018294505.1 Triticum aestivum | reverse complement strand
CCCAAATATAACAGAAAAAATGATTTTTATATAATTATAACAAAGTTTGCTTTTTTGCTTATTCTGTTTGCTGCTCACATCACATGATTCGCAGTCACAGCCTCAAGGAGTCACAGACACGCATTGTTCCATACTACATATACTTTGAACTAGAAAGTGACGAATGGACAAATCACCTGTGTATCCGAAGAACGGAAACTAAATGAATTTGTATGAACGATGACACAATGTGACCGTGACACCTTCCTCTGACGTTTTTGGCTCAGGTACCCACTTGCCCACCCGGCCACACACGCCACCAGAACCTTTTCCACCGCCGTGGGCTGTGGCCACACAATTATCTACAACAAGCACCCGTTCATTGGGCGGCGACCTGAGATCATGGAGGGGCTACGTGCACAGAGATGTCCTGGTCAATGTCGATCCTGCCGTCACGCAGAAGTTAACAGCTCCAGTTGTAAAATGGGCAAATGGCAGTCCCTCCAGATGCACCGACGAGTCTTGTTTGGCAAGGCTGACTAGACGGCCGGGAGAAGCGTGATGGCTGGCTGGGTCAGACCGTACCGGATTCTTCCGTGTGACGTTCAAGCCTGGTCGCCTGCGTCGGGCCATCACCTGCACGGCTGCACTCCACATGGGCAGACCCACGGAGGTCAAATACTTTAATACTTTAAATCGAGGGAATACTTGCACCGAGTCGTTTTTCAGGCGACCTATGCACAGTCGGCTCCTAAGTCTAGTCTAGGGTTCGTGACAACCATTACCCAAATTGTGCATGTGCATGTCATCGCTTTTGCTAATTGCTAATGACACCGACACCGTCCACTTCGCAAAGAGACTGCCCTGTCCTTTTTAGCAGCTCGTCATGGGACACACATGGGAGAACAGTCCGGTCGTAGAAGCATCCTCGACCGAAGCGCCCCATGACTCACAGGCAACCGCGAGCTAGTATGTCGCAACCCCTCCCGTTTAAAGTAAGAGATTGAGTCGAGTTAGGCCCATGCCGCTCCTCTTTGGCTCCCCTCCCTTTTCCCGGCCATCGACAATCATTCGCCTTTCCGCTTCACGAGCTCATGCATCGATCGGACCCTACGCAAGCGGAACCACAGTGGTAGTACTACTACTACCAGGAACTAAAACCTGGACGGTGGGGGTGGAGGGAGGCCCCGCGTGTTTTCTGCGGCGCTGGGTAAAATGATGAAGCGCACCTAACGCAACGGTTGGATTGGATCCTTGCTCCGCTGCCATTACAAAAATCTGGCGGCCGCTTGTCGTGTGCAAAGGGTGGGGGAACAATGCGGTGGGTGGCAGCTCACGTATGATCCATCCGTCCATCCATCCATGCAACGCAACGCAACGCACAGACAGTATTCCGGTGCCGGTGGCGCCGAACGCACGGTTGGTAGCAACCAGCAGCCAGCAGCCCCCGTTCCTCAGTTATCGCCCGCCAACCGTCCACCGACACGTTACGTTCAATGCCAAAAGGGCCCCTCCAGAGCGTCCGCCAGAACCCGCCTGTCAGGGCGGCCTCGTGGTGTGGTGGCCCTGCCGCCGCGGAAAGCCAAAGGCGGCATCGGCACGTGCGGGCCGCGGTGGCGTGGGGTGGCGCTCCGGCTGCCGCTTTGGCTTTGCTCGGCAGGCAGCGCCAGCCTGAGACGGGCCGGCGCCGGCAGCGTCATTGGTGCCTTGCCTCCCGGGCTTGGATGGACTCATGCCGCCGTCGCTCAGAGAACAAGTGGTTTGTGGCCATGTCACGGCTCGGGTTAGGTTGGACGTACGCGCGCGCGGGCGGAGCGTACCAAGGTCCGGCGCGCGGCGTACGCAACCCACCCTGGCCGCATGTGGCATGGCGTTGTACCGTGGTCCGGCCGGCGCGCGGTCCTCCTTCTGGAACTGTTGCCGCTGCTTGTCCTGGCCCTGGTCCTGATTCCTCTAGGAAACGCATGGCGTACGTCCGGAGGGCGGTACGCTTCGTGCGTGTGCGCGGGGGTATCGGCCTGGTGCGTAGTTTCGCGGGAATCGTTGGGTGGGCCGTGGGCAGATGGGGGTCCCGTCGTCGCGCGTGGTGTTTGTTTACTCGTCGTGACAGGGTGCCATGCTCAAACATACCTGTACCGGGCGCCCGGGTCCTTTTGAAGGACTAGTAAACATGCACGTGCAACACACGCTGTGACTACTATTATGTTTAAAACTTCTCGTACATAAATCTTGGGTGCATCTTCATTCTTGATGTACTCGAGTCAGTACAGTAAAAATTGCTCCTTGTCTCCCTACCATCACATATATTTAAGGCATTACCATGGGTAAGTTATGGCAAGTACGCAAAAGTATTGCACTATTTGGTCTAGAATTGTATCCACCATCCATTAGGAAGACACATTTCAATACAATTGTATTAGCATATGACTAGCATGTACCCGCGCGGCGGCACGCCGCGCCTCGTCGATACGTGAAGGCAACCTTCTCATGCTTTTCCTTATATTGAACTGAACGCACCAAGTTTCTCCCAAACCATGCAATCCTACAGAGCATATTCGATATTAGTTACTTTGAAGTACAAAAACAATTGATGTAGTATTCTTCAAAACAGTATGTGATCAGCTTACAGTCCTTATTGAATCTATTACATTCTGGAGACTGAAGCATGTTCATTTTCTTGTCCCAGCCCAGAAATTTTGATCTAGGAATCCTGTTTTAAAAATAAAAATAAGAATTGTACTGCCTTGACAGTTGATGAATAGATGGGAACTTCTCTCGCCAAAAAAAACAACAATAATCAAACTGAAGATGGAACGAAACAACACTTGCGCACCAGACTTGTACAATAACTGGAGACTAAGTTGTTGTAAGAAAGTGAGAAAATATATCTGTCAAAAAACAACCCACAACTTAATAAGCAGTCAAGTATGTCTCTAGAAAGAGGCCATACCGCCACACTTACAGGCCTCTGTTCTTCACAAACATGCAATTGATTATCATATTCACGTATAACTGTAATACTTTGAGACAACCAGATAGAGCAAACTCGTATACTTGGTAATAATAAAAATCTAACACAGCAAAATTTCTCTATTTGAATGTTCTTTCCTAAAGATATGTCATCATAAAACAACATATCTGTTATAACCAGTTATACAGTAAGTACCCTAAACATAAATAGCATCATTGGATAGTGAACCTTTGAACTATATGGTGAGAGCAGCCATCTCCTGGATTTTTCAAGTTCTGCTATCGTTAGTGCTCGTTCTATTGAGTTTGGGCACATACGTTGACACTCTCCGGAGCTACTCAGCTGTTGCAAATAACACCAAGGGAGACACAATCCTGTATGAAACCTTAGTCATGGTATACTGTAATCTTTTCTTTAAGAAAAATGCCCATTACGGGTGATTTCATTAAGAATATTAACAGGTTACATCATATGCCAATGAGTTCAATATATAGAAGGACAGAAGGGACAGGAAGCACAACATGTATTTAGTACAGGTAGCATGCCTGCTAATTTAGCTCCCTACCAATGAACTGGCTTTGCTTCTGTGGAATTGTCTTCTTCTCTAATTACCAAAACTGTTGGTCAGCTGCTATTAAATAGTCAATAATATCGTCCGGCTGGATGAGACATCTCTCACCTATGATGACTCATTTGTGAGATACTCCTGAGAACCTGAGTGAACAGAGCAAGATGCTTTTATCTTGGATGTGGACTCCAAGTATACCGATTAAGAAGGCAAATAAGGGGGGCATCAGAGAAGCAAGTTGTAAGAAAATCATGCTTATTTGCAAGTTAAGATATGTTCAGGTTAAACCACACACTGGGATATCTTAGGGCGATTTGTGTTTTAAATGTACTTTCAGGCTACCTACATGTTTGGTTCTGCATATAAATGAAGATCTCAGCACAAAAATAAATAAAGAATACACTATTTGTCTCTATCTAAGCAAGTGACCAAGAATTTCGAAGAATTAACCGCATGATAGTAAACTAAATAGTCACCATCTTAAATAGCATAAGAACAACATACACACGAAGAAGAAACTACACGTCATAACTCAATAGCTATTTAAAAGAAGTATTCCATATAATATATAAAACTTGCTTCTTATTCCTTCTATTACCCAGCGACACAAAAAGAGAACTCATTATTTAGCTTAAAATCATTACTATTCCATTTTGAGGAAATTCAAAAAAGAAAAATAATTTTAGCAGAACTAAAAGTTACTTATCATTAGTTACCACTATTAATGATATAAAATTCCATCATTTGAAATTGAAACACTAACATACATGTTGTCTGCTGCTCTTTGTTCAAGCATAGGTAAGGAACTAAGTCTTACTTGGATTCTGCAGAAGCGTACCTTCTATCCTTCCACTTCCTCTCATTTCTTCACTACCAGAAAAATGAGCCCGTCAACATTACAGGGTAAAGAAAAATATGTACATCCGTGAAGAAAGCTCATGTAAAATTATGTAGCAAGGCATGTGAACAAAAGATAGATTAACCTGTTTTTCTGCAAGCCTCAACAAAAGGATTGAACAGAAAAAATTGCTTCTTGGATCAGAACATATACACAATCGGTGATCAATGGATTCCAAACTGGTAAAATAGAAAACGATATGGAAGTTCTTAATTCAGTGAATTTTTATATTTGTACATTTTAATACTTGACAATTCAGGAGGTAAAACAACAGCAGGATGTTCCTTGGAACAATAAGAATAAACATGACATGATTTGAAGATGAATCATCGTTTTCTACACAACTTATGGTAACTCATAGCTTCATTTTGGTTTCAAGTTTAGCAGTGCTAATTGTCGCTAGCGCACTAAAATCAGGCTAGAGATACCACAATATCAGCAAGCAGCAAGGATCAACAAAAGGTAGCTCACCCAGGTTGCCACCATGTTGAAGAGCTCTGTAGTTAACCAATTCATCCCCTTGAGCCCAGTGGAGAACTTCTGCCGTGTTACTTCCGTTTCCAATTCCTGAATCTTGCATGTGTAGACCTTATAAGGTCCACATTCTGCTTGGAAAAAAATATAACAGTTCAAGTATGGTGGCATGACAATGTGCATAGAAAACTTTATTTGATTCGAGATATAATTTTACACACCTGCTCACTGTAAAGTTCTGAATTTCTTAACCCAGGTAGAGAGACTTTTTTCTGCAACAACCGAAAGATGCATAAAACAACATTAGAGATAAAAATGAACTAATTTGATTGGTGAATGCACCAAACCCACCTGAAGTTACTACGGGAAAACAGGAGTTCACACTGCACCTGCTATATTGACTACTCAATTTTCGCATCTTTGCTGTAACTGGATCTCTGTTTGATCTATTCAATTTCAATAGGATACATAAGGATAAACATACGATGGCAACCCAAATAAAGTATGCAAAGATTTATTCAAGGATAGAGCAAGCTTACCGTTGCTTTGTTGTGAATATTTCGTACACAATCCGTGGCTTAGCCTGCGCGAACAACCCGAGCGGCGGCGACCGGCGAGCAGGGAGAGGGCAGCCGCGCGGGCTAGGTAGCCACGAACACGCACATGAACCAGGGGTTCGAGCACCCAAGCAAACACCCCACCAGCATGCGCTCGTACTCATGCACATGGCAGCAGTGGGGGCAGACCGTCCAGAGCACATCTCTGAGACGGAAACGCCGCCGGGAGCAGCAGGAGCGAAACCGGCGCTGGTGGAGGTGCTCTCCAAGAGGTGGGCAAAGGCCTCTTCAACGGCGCGAAGGGCGGTGTCAGCCGGGGATGGGGATCGCGCCGAGGGGCCAGGAGGTTGGCTAGGCGACGGAAGACCCGCCTGACGTCCGGGGTGTCGGGGTTGGGCTGGAGCTGGAGGATGAAGAGGGAATCGGGGCGGCCGGAGGGGAGGAGGCACTCGACGGCAAGGTGGACGCAACCCCTCGCCGGTACGCCCCCTGGTGGCGGCTCGGCAGCCGAGCCCCTCCGCGGCCGCTTGTGGATAAGCGAGGCCGGGGGCCATCTTATAGAGGCGCTGGGGCGGCGGTAGAGCGGCAGGAGATGGGATAAGCGGCGGGCGGCAGGCGGCGAGCGGCAGCAGACGGGATAAGCGGCGGGCGGCTCGAGAGGGAGCAGGCCACCGCCCGGCAGACTGAAAAGTTTGACCATGAATCAAATTGCAGGAAACGATAGTGACAGGAACCAATACAGAACCAGATGAGCGATCGAGACGGCGCCACCGTGGACTGAACGCAAGCATAGGAAGAAACGCTAAACATACGCTAAATCTACCTAAATAAGTCGTATGGCAGTTCAAAAAATTTGAAACGGCAAACCAAAGTCACAGTGCATTCGTACCCAACCAGGTACCAAACAAATACACGTGCCATCAAATGAGTTACCGCCAGGCTGCTTTCAACCAAGTGGGTAACTCTCATCGCGAAAACCTTGCCTGGAATAGAGGCTTGGGTATTGTCATATTCTCTACAAGATAGTGTTTCTTTACAGTGATAATTGTGCCTTTAGTGATAATGTTCAACACGAGGTCTTCACTGACAAAGAGGTGCAAGTGGCATCTCACTTCGTCCTGCGAATCTATCAATCAGCTCATCGATTCTAGAAATTTAACGCTACATTTGTACTATGCTATTATCCACCAGCCCACCCCGCTTGCATCCCTAAGTGACATGGTACGCCTCACAAGAATTATTGCATGCGGATCCATTTCTTTCTCAATGTAGTGTTCCGGAGCTGAGCTTGCCTGGACAACATAAATTTTTATTACCGAGTGGCTGGCCTGTAAAACAAGGTTGCTTAAATAATACTCCCTTTGTATAGGGCTAAAAAACGTCTTACATTTTATTACCGAGGGAGTAGAAGGCTTGTTTGGTTAGTTTTATGCATATTTTATTTGTTTTAGTAAATTTTGTGCCAGGTGTGTGGCAAGACACAACCGCTTTTGTGGTAAGCAAACTGCTCATCACAAGTGTGGCAAGATTTCTCAAAAGATGTATCCGCCGTCATGCCGTGTGGGTGCAGATTCAAGAAAATGTGGCGTGCCAAAATTTGGTAAAGAAGAAATGCAAGCTTATCAGAGTCAAACTTGTCTAACTCATATATGAAGCAAACTGTGGCAAGGAACAACAAAACACCACCTAAGCTGTGTTCTGGTAGTGGCAAATCTAACATATGAATTATCGTTTTTTGCCCCTTGAGTATGGAATTGCTAAGCAACCACCAGCAAAAACTCTAAATGTGGATGATCATTTCATGAACAGCATTAGGAACATGAATACTCCGCTTGGGCACTGCAGAAATGAATGTGCCGTGCTTTAGGAGTTCTATTTGGGCACTGCAGAAGTAATTAAATGATAAAACTAATGAAAATTTGATTGGCTTATGTTTTTTTTCCAGCTTGACTTCCTTTACCCAGAACGGCACCAAAATATTTCTTTCAAAATTCAATCAGTAAGTCATAAATTCCAAATGGATCTACTGCAGTTAAAACAACACTGCACATCTTAATCCATGACATGTAAACAAAGTTGTCTGGTCACTGTAAAATTAACCTTGAGCAGTCACTGCCACGAAATATAAATATTCGTTATCTAGCGAACTTATCCCTTGTTCAGTCCTAACAAATAACAGGAAAATGAAAGAACTACCAGTACTGTTATATTGAGAACTCACATAGGAGAGGCCTGAAGGTTTGATCATGTAGAGCTGTGGCCCATCCCTGTCATAGTCTCCAAGAATAAATCCACAGCCAAAAAGCCTGAGACAGGAGTTTAAATTGTATCAAACTATCATGTAACATGTTGAGGGCAACAGCCTTCTTGGGACACGTTGCCTGCCTTACCTGAGCCACCAGTAGAGTGTACAAAATGAACATAGCTAGAAGCACAATCAGCTAATTCGTTTGCAGGCATGGGTTCTCCGAATACCTTGGTGGATACAACTTAAAGTTACAATTCTATAAAAAGAATTTGGATGGTAATCAGAAGTCTAATAATTCTCACTTTTTCATAATTGGCTGCTTCTGACTTTGCTCTTGAGACTATATCCTTTTGTACAATATGAGCTAAACTTAGACCGCACACTTGTAAAATGCCATTTATTTAGGAACGAACTAACATACATATAGTCCATAACCAATCAATGTGCGCTACTTGAGTACATTAGTCTCCTGCATTACGGCATGTATCGAGATGGGCATGACAAGGATATTCACACAAGAGCTAGCGGCACCAAGAAAAGTCATCTCTGAAACTACTCTTCTACTGGAAATCTCACACATCACCCTGAATCCGCGACATGTTAACTGGATCACCTTCGGTTCCAGCAGATATTGGGACCTGATTGGAATAAAAACTCCCAAGAGCAACCAAAATTTCTGACCAAATTCCAAGAAAATACCTGGGAGAAGGGGATGGTGTCCACAAGCAGTGCCTCCCGCAGAAACCGCCTCTCATTTTCCTTCTCTTCCTTCCCATCCATGCAACACAAATGCCAGCCTCCATTGTCAAAAGCAATCCGTCGAACAACTGCAGAGCATCACAACAAACTGAACTAGAGGAAAACAACTTACAAATCGATGAGGGCGGAACCAAGCCCAGCGAACACGGCGTCAGTGCCTTTCGCATCAGCACTGTGGAGGATCAACTCCTCACTTTCTCGCTGAGCGACTAAAGGACTCGAGCGGCACGCCAGCAGCGTCTACTGCGCGGGGAGGGAGATGGCGAGCACCCACCTACCCCCTCGCCTTGGCCTTCGGCTGCCTGCACTTTGAGGAAGCTGCATGTCGGTGTCAAAACCGGCGGATCTCGGGTAGGGGGTCCCGAACTGTGCGTCTAGGCCGGATGGTAACATGAGACAAGGGACACAATGTTTTACCCAGGTTAGGGCCCTCTTGATGGAGGTAAAACCCTACGTCCTGCTTGATTAATATTGATGATATGGGTAGTACAAGAGTAGATCTACCACGAGATCAAGGAGGCTAAACCCTAGAAGCTAGCCTATGGTATGATTGTTGTATGATGAAGTTGTCCTACGGACTAAAAACCCTCCGGTTTATATAGACACCGGAGAGGGTTAGGGTTACACAAAGTCGGTTACAATGGTAGGAGATCTTGAATATCCGCATCGCCAAGCTTGCCTTCCACGCCAAGGAAAGTCCCATCTGGACACGGGACGGAGTCTTCAATCTTGTATCTTCATAGTCCTGGAGTCTGGTTGAAGGTATAGTACGGCTAACCGGACACCCCCTAATCCAGGACTCCCTCAGTAGCCCCCGAACCAGGCTTCAATGACGACGAGTCCGGCGCGCAGATTGTCTTCGGCATTGCAAGGCGAGTTCTTCTCCAAATTCCGTGTACCTGCTGAATAATGTCTGATTTTCATAATGTAGTGCACCTTGGCTTCCACGCCCAATAATGGCCGTCTTCCACGTGTCAAACGAATGTGAAAAGTCGGGGTATTTTTACATTCACACCCCTAGCCGCATAAACGAGCCACCTATTTAATGGGATGGGGATTCAGATCCAAACCACACCTTCTCCTCTCCGCGAGTAATCATCAGAGCGCCTCCAGCAAAGGTTCATTCCAACATGGCCAGCCGTCGCAGCTCCTCCTCTCGCCCTTCCAGTCCCAAACCTGGAGACTGGGAGAGGTGCTCCATCCCGCACAGCGAGCTAGTGTCGCTTCAGGCCAAGGGATTTCTCCCTCAGGCCTATATGGTCCCGGTCCGAGCCGAACTTGCCACCTATAATGGCGGAGAGGACCCCCAGTCCCTCCAAAGGAGAGTGTGTGTGCCTCGTCCCTTATCTAGTAAGAGGACTTGGATTTCCAATCCATCCATTTCTCCGTGGGCTTCTGGAGTTCTACGGCCTCCAGCTGCACGATCTCACGCCCACCTCTATATTGCATATCGCGGGCTACGTCTCTCTTTGCGAGCTATTCTTGGGTGTTGAGTCTCATTTCGCGCTGTGGAAGAGATTATTCTATCTGGTGCCCTGCTCTCAAGAGGGGTCTATATATCAAGTGGGCGGAGCCGAAGTGTGGCGTATCGCCGGGACCGGATATCTATCCGGAACCCCAAAGTAGGCGTCCGAGGACTGACCTTCGGAATGGTTTTATATAGATGATGTCCCACTACCGGACCCTATCCGGGTCGGTCTCCCCGAATTCAACAGTGCTCCCTTAAAGAAACGCCTGAGTTGGCGTCCGCGGAGCTCTTAGAGAGAAAGCGACAGGGACGTCCTTCGCCTGATGGGCCGGATAAGACTATTGGCTCATTCCGGACTAACCATGATTGGAGTCATGGCCGCATGCATTATGCGGGGGATGCAACCGCTTCAATATAGAGGCCACCCCATGTGGGATTTTAACAGGGAGGATGACGCCACCCGTTACGGTCGTAAGGGGCCAGCCTCAGCTGCCGCTCTAATAAAGATCTTATCCTCTTTGTACAAGGGAGAAGAGGAGGAATTCCTCCGCGTCAACCCGCAGGGCGGATTTAGTATGTACAACCCCCCGAGTTGGGTAAGTGAACAATTGTGCCTGCCCATCCGCTTTATATTCCCATGATTAAATATGTAATCCAACGATTTCAACGCAGGAACCGCGTCAGGAAGTAAAGGATATAAACAGCCGTCCCCCACAACCCGAGGATCTAGAACGGTCCCTCGATCCGGACTCCGAAGAGGATCCGGATATATCGGTGGAGTTGATTGACGGGGTGTTTCATCAGTTAAGCAAGGACAATACCTTGGTGGCCATTACGGCTGATTACCCAGGGTTAATCCCGGCCTCCCAGGTAACAGAGAGCGGAGTCTCATCCCTTTGAGAAGGAATCCATTCTCACGCATTTCCGTTTTCCTGACAACGACCGTGTTTTGCAGGGGAGGTTTCCCAGGCAGGAGGCCGAACCTGCGGCGGCTAGCCAACGAGGGGCCGCAGGGCCTCGTGGGGCAAAAAGGAATGTAGTTCGGACTGGGATGCCGGCGCAAAGGTATAGCGCATCCTCTTTTTCCCTGGTGTTATTTCTTCAGGGCATATTAACGTTCGTGCTATCTTCAGGACGAAGAGACCTCGCCGGACTACATCCGGAGAGGTTGCCAACCGCGCCTCCACCAGCCAGGCTCCAACGCCTGGCCCGGAAGCGGGAGCGAACACGAGACGCGCACCGGACGCTCCTTCGACAGAGGATGCGGACAGGCTGTCTGCCACCAATTCCGAGGTGGAGAGTGCCATGGACCACAGGCGTCGCCGGACAGTTCTTCGCGACGCTTGTTTCTCCCGAGAGGCATTAGATGCCTTCAATTCGGGAGATGCGTACCTCCGTGCCGCTCAAAATGGTTTAACCAGAGCCACGGAGCAATATGTAAAAGACATACGGGTAAGAAACATTTGGTAAATATATATGTATATACCAGTAGCTCCCGAGACTTGAAACAGTTAGAGTAACTGGTTTAAGGATCATTTGTTATGCAGGTTCTTACAGAGAAGAATACCGTACTGTCCCAGGAGCTGAAAGAGTGCAAAGCCCAACTAGAGGCCGCACTAGCCGCGGCAGGGGAGCCTAAAGAGACCCCCTCTGGTAAGATACACTTCGAAAGATTAATATCTTGCGAAGTGCGGCATGGGTATGAATCTGCCAAATCATATTGCAGATGGCGCCGGACTGGATCCGAAGAGGCAACAACTCTTACGCCGGCTAAAGGCCGGCGAGAGTATGTTGACAAGGGTGAGGCGGGAGAAGAACGAGCTTCAGGATGCCAACACCAAGCTGGACGTTGAGCTTAAAGATGTCCGTGGCCAGCTGTCGGACTCTACTAAGGAGAATCAACGGCTTCGACGCGGCATATTTAGTAAGTGCTTAAGCGAATCTTTGAAAGAAAAGAGTTCGGCGAGGAAGTCGACTAACAGAGTAATGTCTGTAGGTATGCTAATGGGTCGTCCTGCAGAGGAGATGCCCGGTTCTACAGGTGACCTTCTTCCTGAGCTCTCGCAACTGCATGAGCGAGTTCGGCAGGCGATGTGAGGCGTTGCCCAAGCCTTATGGCCTTCCCACTCCATGCCCGAGGGCCTTGGAGAGCTTTCGGAGAAGCTTAAGGGAGCTCAGCGGTGCTTCTGGTTGTGGAAGATATCGGCCTGCCGACAAGGCGCTAGGGAGGCCTGGGCCATGGTGAAGACGCGGTACGCGAAGTCTGACCCAAACCACATGGCCGAGGTCGGACCTGTGGGGCCTGACGGGAAGGAGATCCCTGTAAGTTTAGTGTATGGCCAAGTAGAATTGGCCGCAAAGTATTCCCAACAGGACTGTAAGTTAGACAGCCTGTTAGATGGTATTGAAGAGGAATACAATCAGTCAGAGTGACTATGTAATTTTTAATTGACATGTGTAATGCCTTCTAACCGGATTGTAGATCGTTTGTCGTTGCTGACCTTTTCGCTTCAACCTCAGGACCTGACGGTCCGGAGTGTGTCCGAATACCCTACCGGTTATGTAAGAACCGGGGTATGCATGGAGACCAGGCGTAGGGGTCATTAGTGCTTTATCAGACAAGTGCCCAACTAGTTATGTTATATTACATGGTTAGTAAGAAACATCTTCCAGAGAGAATAGTTCCGTTAGGGGTTCCTTTCTCTGGGAGGCATGCCCTAAAGTGCATGTCCGGACTGCAAACGCAGGAAAATCATCTGGGGGCATATACATAAATAAGTAAAAAAGGTCATCTTTTAGTTCACCGACCGAATATTCCCTTAAGAACGCTAGCTTTCGGCTTCACCCAGTCTGAGGTACACATTTGGCTGATCCGGCAGTAACAATCGCAGAGGTGCTCCCTTTACCACCTAGCCGAACAATCGGGAATGTAGGGGTAAGCACAGGAGCCAGGCAACCCAGCTTGGCCAAAACTTAAGTCATATCGATGCATATAATGGTGAAGAAAAGGTACATGCGGAAGGTTGACACATGTGGTGGGCGTGAAGCCCGTATAAATAAGCTTCTGTTAAAGAAGCCCCCAGGTTTAATGAGCGCGAGTAGCACTTCACTTGAGGAGCCTTTAAGGGCTATAAAAGAGAAGAGGGGAAGGAGAGAAATGTAAGACAGAAAATGTAAAAAATGGACAGAGTAAGGAGACAAACACAGAGTCCGGCGCTAGGCATAGAATCTTCGGAGATGGGCTGCGTTCCATGGGTTCGGCTCGAGTCGGTTATCCGACGCATCTCGCAGGCGGTATGCTCCACCAGTCAGGACTTGGTCGATTATGAAGGGACCTTCCCACTTGGGCTTCAGCTTGTCCTTTTTCTTGTCTGGCAGGCGTAGAACTAATTCGCCAACATTGTAGCTTTTGGCCCGCACTTCTTTGCTTTGATATCTTCGGGCCTGCTGTTGATAGAATGCGGAACGGGCTTTTGCCACGTCCCGCTCCTCCTCTAAGGTGTCCAAACTGTCCTGCCGATCGAGCTCGGCCTCCCTTTCTTCGTACATGCGCACTCGAGGTGAGTCATGAATTATGTCGCAGGGCAAGACTGCCTCTGCGCCGTACACCATAAAAAATGGTGTGTATCCGGTGGTGCGGTTCGGCGTGGTTCGTAGCCCCCAGAGTACGGAGTCGAGCTCCTCTACCCAGTGTGTGTTAGATTCCTTGAGGGACCGCACTAATCTGGGTTTGATGCCACTCATGATGAGACCATTTGCACGTTCGACCTGACCGTTAGTTTGTGGGTGATAGACGGAAGCAGAATCGAGCTTGATGCCCATGTTTTTGCACCAGAGTTTTACCTCATCGGCCGTAAAGTTCGTGCCGTTATCGGTGATGATGCTGTGGGGGACGCCATAACGGTGTATGACCATGGATATAAAGTCTATCACAGGTCCGGATTCGGCCGTCTTGACAGGCTTGGCTTCTATCCATTTGGTGAACTTATCCACCATGACCAGTAAGTATTTTTTCTTGTGGGTTCCGCCTTTAAGGGGTCCCACCATGTCAAGCCCCCAGACTGCGAAAGGCCAACTGATGGGGATAGTTTGGAGGGCGGTGGGTGGCATATGGCTTTGGTTTGCAAAAAGCTGGCAACCGGCGCATTTATGGACCAAGTCCTGAGCGTCCGCCCGGGCCGTCGGCCAATAAAAGCATGTACGGAAAGCCTTGCTTACGAGGGACCGGGCTGCAGCGTGATGGCCACCGAGTCCGGCATGAATTTCAGCCAGCAGGTTCCGCCCTTCCTCTTCGGAGATGCACCTTTGAAGGACTCCGGTAGTGCTTTTCTTGTAAAGTTCTCCCTCATGGACTTTATAGGCTTTAGATCGCCGCACTATACAGCGTGCCTCGTTTTGGTCCTCTGGGAGTTCCTGCCTAGTAACGTAGGCTAGGAATGGTTCTGTCCACGGGGCGATAACGACCATTAGTACGTGGGCTGAGGTTGTTATTTCATTGGCAGAGCCTCTGATTATGTCAGATTGTTCGGCGTCGGACAGTACGGTTGGGTCCGGACTGATATTGCCATGTTCCCCTTCCCATACTATGGATGGCTTGAACAGCCTTTCCAGGAAGATGTTGGGGGGGACCGCATCGCGTTTTGCACCGATGCGTGCCGGGACGTCTGCCGCCTGATTGTTTTCTCGGGCTATATGGTGAAATTCGAGCCCTTCAAACCGAGCTGACATTTTGAGGACGGCATTGCGGTAAGCTGCCATTTTTGGATCCTTGGCATCGAAGTCTTCATTTATTTGGGATATCGTGAGGTTCGAATCCCCGCACACCTCTAGGCGTTGAGTGCCCATGGATACTGCCATCCGGAGACCATGCAAAAGGGCCTCATATTCGGCTGCATTACTGGAGTCCGTGTACATAATCTGGAGTACATATTGAACTGTGTCTCCTGTGGGGGACGTCAAAATGACGTCGGACCCTAGTCCGGCCAACATTTTGGAACCGTCGAAGTGCATTATCCAGTTTGAATATGTGCCGTACTCTTTAGGTAGTTCGGCCTCCGTCCATTCTGCCACGAAGTCGGCCAAAACTTGCGACTTGATAGCTCGCCGTGGCTTATAAGTTATGTCGAACGGGAAGAGCTCGATGGCCCATTTTGCAATCCGGCCCATTGTGTCATGGTTGTTTATAATATCATTGAGTGGTACTTCCGATGCTACTGTGATTGAACACTCTTGAAAGTAGTGTCGTAGCTTCCGGGATGCCATGAATACCGCATATGCCCGCATATGCAATCTTTTGATAATGTGGGTACCGTGATTTGCATGGGGTGAGGACAGTGGACACATAGTAAACCGGCTTTTGAAGGGGGAATTTGTGTCCGTCCGTTTCCCGCTCGACGACGAGTACTGCGCTGACAACTTGATGGGTTGCTGCAATGTACAATAGCATTGGTTCGTCGATGTTTGGCGCGGCCAGGACGGGGTTTGTTGCCAATATGGCTTTTATTTCCTCGAGTCTGGCCGTGGCAGCGTCCGTCCACTCGAAGTGTTCGGTGCGCCGAAGGAGGCGATAGAGGGGTAGCGCCTTTTCTCCCAACCGGGAAATAAAGCGGCTTAGAGCCGCCACGCATCCGGTTAATTTTTGTATTTGTTTGAGGTCCTTTGGGATATCCAATTGTGACAAAGCTCGGATCTTGGCTGGATTTGCTTCGATTCCCCTACCGGATACAATGAAGCCCAAGAGCTTTCCGGCTGGAACGCCGAAAACGCATTTTTCCGGATTTAGCTTGATGTCATATGCTCGGAGGTTGTCAAATGTAAGTCTCAAGTCGTCTACTAGAGATTCGACATGTCTTGTTTTTACGACCACATCATCCACGTATGCCTCTACTGTTTTGCCGATCTGGTTTGCCAGACATGTCTGAATCATGCGCTGATATGTTGCGCTGGCGTTTTTGAGCCCGAAAGGCATTGTGTTGAAGCAGAATGGGCCGTATGGGGTGATGAATGCCGTTGCGGCTTGGTCTGACTCGGCCATCTTGATTTGATGGTAACCGAAGTATGCGTCGAGGAAGCACAATGAATCGTGTCCTGCAGTGGCGTCGATAATGAAGGAAATATGCCCTAGAGGCAATAATAAAGTTATTATTTATTTCCTTATATATCATGATAAAAGTTTATTATTCATGCTAGAATTGTATTAACCGGAAACATAATACATGTGTGAATACATAGACAAACAGAGTGTCACTAGTATGCCTCTACTAGACTAGCTTATTAATCAAAGATGGTTATGTTTCCTAACCATGGACAAAGAGTTGTCATTTGATTAATAGGATCACATCATTAGATGAATGATCTGATTGACATGACCCATTCCATTAGCTTAGCACCCTATCATTTAGTATGTTGCTATTGCTTTCTTCATAACTTATACATGTTCCTATGACTATGAGATTATGCAACTCCCGTTTGCCGGAGGAACACTTTGTGTGCTACCAAACGTCACAAGTAACTGGGTGATTATAAAGGAGCACTACAGGTGTCTCCAAAGGTACATGTTGGGTTGGCGTATTTCGAGATTAGGATTTGTCACTCCGATTGTCAGAGAGGTATCTCTGGGCCCTCTCGGTAATGCACATCACTTAAGCCTTGCAAGCATTGCAACTAATGAGTTAGTTGCGGGATGATGTATTACAGAACGAGTAAAGAGACTTGCCGGTAACAAGATTGAACTAGGTATTGGATACCGACGATCGAATCTTGGGCAAGTAACATACCGATGACAAAGGGAACAACGTATGTTGTTATGCGGTCTGACCGATAAAAGATCTTCGTAGAATATGTAGGAGCCAATATGAGCATCCAGGTTCCGCTATTGGTTATTGACCGGAGACG
This sequence comes from Triticum aestivum, assembly GCF_018294505.1. Lineage (NCBI taxonomy): Eukaryota > Viridiplantae > Streptophyta > Magnoliopsida > Poales > Poaceae > Triticum > Triticum aestivum. The sequence goes on along the minus strand of NC_057809.1, from coordinate 583,101,877 downwards.
TGTCTCGGTCATGTCTACATTGTTCTCGAACCCGTAGGGTCCGCACGCTTAAGGTTACGATGACAGTTATATTATGAGTTTATGCATTTTGATGTACCGAAGGTTGTTCGGAGTCCCGGATGTGATCACGGACATGACGAGGAGTCTCGAAATGGTCGAGACATAAAGATTGATATATTGGAAGCCTATGTTTGGATATCAGAAGTGTTCTGGGTGAAATCGGGATTTTACCGGAGTACCGGGAGGTTACCGGAACCCCCCGAGAGGTATATGGGCCTTAGTGGGCCTTAGTGGAAGAGAGGAGAGGTAGCCAGAGATGGGCCACGCGCCCCTCCCCCCCTTGGTCCAAATTGGACAAGGAGAGGGGGCCGGCCCCCCTTCCTCCTCTCTCTCCTCTTTCCCCCCCTCCACGAATCCTATTCCAACTAGGAAAGGGGGGAGTCCTACTCCCAGAGGGAGTAGGACTCCTCCTAGCGCGCCTCTCCTGGCCGGCCGGCCCCCCTCCCTTGAACCTTTATATACGGAGGCAGGGGCACCCCCTAGAGAGAGAAGTTGATCCACGTGATCATATTCTTAGCCGTGTGCGGTGCCCCCTTCCACCATAGTCCTCGATAATATTGTAGCGGTGCTTAGGCGAAGCCCTGCGACGGAAGTACATCAAGATCGTCACCACGTCGTCGTGCTGACGGAACTCTTCCCCGACACTTTGCTGGATCGGAGTCCGGGGGTCGTCATCGAGATGAACGTGTGCTAGAACTCGGAGGTGCCGTAGTTTCGGTGCTTGATCGGTCGGGCCGTGGAGACGTACGACTACATCAACCAAACGCTTCCGTTGTCAATTTACAAGGGTACGTAGATCATACTCTCCCCTCTCGTTGCTATGCATCACCATGATCTTGCGTGTGCGTAGGAATTTTTTTGAAATTACTATGTTCCCCAACAGTGGTAGCAGAGCCTAGGTTTTATATGTTGATGTTATATGCACGAGTAGAACACAAGTGAGTTGTGGGCGATATAAGTCATACTGCTTACCAGCATGTCATACTTTGGTTTGGCGGTATTGTTGGACGAAGCGGCCCGGACCGACATTACGTGTACGCTTACGCGAGACCGGTTCTCCCGACGTGCTTCGCACATAGGTGGCTTGCGGAAGACAGTTTCTCCAACTTTAGTTGAACCGAGTGTGGCTACGCCCGGTCCTTGTGAAGGTTAAAACAGCACCAACTTGACAAACTATCGTTGTGGTTTTGATGCGTAGGTAAGATTGGTTCTTGCTTAAAGCCCGTAGCAGCCACGTAAAACATGCAACAACAAAGTAGAGGACGTCTAACTTGTTTTTGCAGGGCATGTTGTGATGTGATATGGTCAAGACATGATGCTAAATTTTATTGTATGAGATGATCATGTTTTGTAACCGAGTTATCGGTAACTGGCAGGAGCCATATGGTTGTCGCTTTATTGTATGCAATGCAATCGCGCTGTAATGCTTTACTTTATCACTAAGCGGTAGCGATAGTCGTGGAAGCATAAGATTGGTGAGACGACAACGATACTACGATGGAGATCAAGGTGTCGCGCCGGTGACGATGGTGATCATGACGGTGCTTCGGAGATGGAGATCACAAGCACAAGATGATGATGGCCATATCATATCACTTATATTGATTGCATGTGATGTTTATCTTTTATGCATCTTATCTTGCTTTGATTGACGGTAGCATTATAAGATGATCTCTCACTAAATTTCAAGATAAAAGTGTTCTCCCTGAGTATGCACCGTTGCCAAAGTTCGTCGTGCCCAGACACCACGTGATGATCGGGTGTGATAAGCTCTACGTCCATCTATAACGGGTGCAAGCCAGTTTTGCACACGCAGAATACTCAGGTTAAACTTGACGAGCCTAGCATATGCGGATATGGCCTCGGAACACTGAGATCGAAAGATCGAGCGTGAATCATATAGTTGATATGATCAACATAGCGATGTTCACCATTGAAAACTACTCCATTTCACGTGATGATCGGTTATGGTTTAGTTGATTTGGATCACGTGATCACTTAGATGATTAGAGGGATGTCTATCTAAGTGGGAGTTTAAGTAATATGATTAATTGAACCTAAATTTATCATGAACTTGGTACCTGATAGTATCTTGCTTGTTTATGTATGATTGTAGATAGATGGCCCGTGATGTTGTTCCGTTGAATTTTAATGCGTCCCTTGAGAAAGCAAAGTTGAGATATGATGGTAGCAATTACGCGGACTGGGTCCGTAAGTTGAGGATTATCCTCATTGCTGCACAGAAGAATTACGTCCTAGAAGCACCGCTAGGTGCCAGGCCTGCTGCTGGAGCAACACCAGATGTTGTGAACGTCTGGCAGAGCAAAGCTAATGACTACTCGATAGTTCAGTGTGCCATGCTTTACGGCTTAGAATCGGGACTTCAACGACGTTTTGAACATCATGGAGCATATGAGATGTTCCAGGAGTTAAAGTTAATATTTCAAGCAAATGCCCGGATTGAGAGATATGAAGTCTCCAATAAATTCTATAGCTGCAAGATGGAGGAGAACAGTTCTGTCAGTGAGCATATACTCAAAATGTCTGGGTATAATAATCACTTGATTCAGATGGGAGTTAATCTTCCAGATGATTGTGTCATTGACAGAATTCTCCAATCACTGCCACCAAGCTACAAGAGCTTTGTGATGAACTATAATATGCAAGGGATGAATAAGACTATTCCTGAGCTCTTCGCAATGCTGAAAGCTGTGGAGGTAGAAATCAACAAGGAGCATCAAGTGTTGATGGTCAACAAGACCACTAGTTTCAAGAAAAAGGGCAAAGGGAAGAAGAAGGGGAACTTCAAGAAGAAAAGCAAGCAAGTTGCTGATCAGGAGAAGAAACCCAAATCTGGACCTAAGCCTGAAACTGAGTGCTTCTACTGCAAGCAGACTGGTCACTGGAAGCGGAACTGCCCCAAGTATTTGGCGGATAAGAAGGATGGCAAGGTGAACAAAGGTATATGTGATATACATGTTATTGATGTGTACCTTACTGGAGCTCGCAGTAGCACCTGAGTATTTGATACTGGTTCTGTTGCTAATATTTGCAACTCGAAACAGGGACTACTGATTAAGCGAACACTGGCAAAGGACGAGGTGACGATGCGCGTGGGAAATGATTCTAAAGTCGATGTGATCGCAGTCGGCACGCTACCTCTACATCTTCCTTTGGGATTAATATTAGACCTAAATAATTGTTATTTGGTGCCAGCGTTGAGCATGAACATTATATCTGGATCTTGTTTAATGCAAGACGGTTATTCATTTAAATTAGAGAATAATGGTTGTTCTGTTTATATGAGTAATATCTTTTATGGTCATGCACCTTTGAAGAGTGGTCTATTTTTGATGAATCTCGATAGTAGTAACACACATATTCATAATGTTGAAGCCAAAAGATGCAGAGTTGATAATGATAGTGCAACTTATTTGTGGCACTGCCGTTTACGGCATATCGGTGTAAAGCGCATGAAGAAACTCCATACCGATGGACTTTTGGAACCTCTTGATTATGAATCACTTGGTGCTTGCGAACCGTGCCTTATGGGCAAGATGACTAAAACACCGTTCTCCGGTACAATGGAGAGAGCAACAGATTTGTTAGAAATCATACATACAGATGTATGTGGTCCGATGAATGTTGAGGCTCGTGGCGGATATCGTTATTTTCTCACCTTCACAGATGATTTAAGCAGATATGGGTATATCTACTTAATGAAGCATAAATCTGAAACATTTGAAAAGTTCAAAGAATTTCAGAGTGAAGTTGAAAATCATCGTAACAAGAAAATAAAGTTTCTGCGATCTGATTGTGGAGGAGAATATTTGAGTTACGAGTTTGGTCTACATCTGAAACAATGCGGAATAGTTTCGCAACTCACGCCACCCGGAACACCTCAGCGTAATGGTGTGTCCGAACGTCGTAATCGTACTTTACTTGATATGGTGCGATCTATGATGTCTCTTACAAATTTACCGATATCATTTTGGGGTTATGCTTTAGAGACGGCCGCATTCTCGTTAAATAGGGCACCATCAAAATCCGTTGAGACGACACCTTATGAACTATGGTTTGGCAAGAAACCAAAGTTGTCGTTTCTTAAAGTTTGGGGCTGCGGTGCTTATGTGAAAAAGCTTCAACCTGATAAGCTCGAACCCAAATCGGGGAAATGTGTCTTCATATGATACCCAAAGGAGACTGTTGGGTACACCTTCTATCACAGATCCAAAGGCAAGACATTCGTTGCTAAGAATGGATCCTTTCTAGAGAAGGAGTTTCTCTCGAAAGAAGTGAGTGGGAAGAAAGTAGAACTTGACGAGGTAACTATGCCTGCTCCCTTATTGGAAAGTAGTGCATCACAGAAAACTGTTTCTGTGACACCTACACCAATTAGTGAGGAAGCTAATGATAATGATCATGATACTTCAGAACAAGATACTACTGAACCTCGTAGATCAACCAGAGTGAGATCCGCACCAGAGTGGTACGGTAATCCTGTTCTGGAAATCATGCTACTAGATCATGATGAACCTACGAACTATGAAGAAGCGATGGTGAGCCCAGATTCCGTAAAATGGCTTGAAGCCATGAAATCTGAGATGGGATCCATGTATGAGAACAAAGTATGGACTTTGGTTGACTTGCCCGATGATCAGCAAGCAATTGAGAATAAATGGATCTTCAAGAAGAAGACTGACGCTGACGGTAATATTACTGTCTACAAAGCTCGACTTGTCGCAAAAGGTTTTCGACAAGTTCAAGGGGTTGACTACAATGAGACCTTCTCACCCGTAGCGATGCTTAAGTCTGTCCGAATCATGTTAGCAATTGCCGCATTTTATGATTATGAAATTTGGGAGATGGATGTCAAAACTGCATTCCTGAATGGATTTCTGGAAGAAGAGTTGTATATGATGCAACCGGAAGGTTTTGTCGATCCAACGGGAGCTAACAAAGTGTGCAAGCTCCAGCAATCCATTTATGGACTGGTGCAAGCCTCTCGGAGTTGGAATAAACGCTTTGATACTGTGATCAAAGCATTTGGTTTTATACAGACTTTTGGAGAAGCCTGTATTTACAAGAAAGTGAGTGGGAGCTCTGTAGCATTTCTGATATTATATGTGGATGACATATTACTGATTGGAAATGATATAGAATTTCTGGATAGCATAAAGGGATATTTGAATAAGAGTTTTTCAATGAAAGACCTCGGTGAAGCTGCTTACATATTAGGCATAAAGATCTATAGAGATAGATCAAGTAGCTTAATTGGACTTTCACAAAGCACATACCTTGACAAGATTTTGAAGAAGTTCAAAATGGATCAAGCAAAGAAAGGGTTCTTGCCTGTGTTACAAGGTGTGAAGTTGAGTCAGACTCAATGCCCAACCACTGCAGAAGATAGAGAGAAAATGAAAGATGTTCCCTATGCGTCAGCCATAGGCTCTATCATGTATGCAATGCTGTGTACCAGACCTGATGTGTGCCTTGCTATAAGTCTAGCAGGAAGGTACCAAAGTAATCTAGGAGTGGATCACTGGACAGCGGTCAAGAACATCCTGAAGTACCTGAAAAGGACTAAGGATATGTTTCTCGTATATGGAAGTGACAAAGAGCTCATCGTAAACGGTTACATTGATGCAAGCTTTGACACTGATCCGGACGATTCTAAATCGCAAACCGGATACGTGTTTACATTAAACGGTGGAGCTGTCAGTTGGTGCAGTTCTAAACAGAGCGTCGTGGCGGGATCTACGTGTGAAGCGGAATACATAGCTGCTTCGGAAGCAGCGAATGAAGGAGTCTGGATGATGGAGTTCATATCCGATCTAGGTGTCATACCTAGTGCATCGGGTCCAATGAAAATCTTTTGTGACAATACTGGTGCAATTGCCTTGACAAAGGAATCCAGATTTCACAAGAGAACCAAGCACATCAAGAGACGCTTCAATTCCATCCGGGATCTAGTCCAGGTGGGAGACATAGAGATTTGCAAGATACATATGGATCTGAATGTAGCAGACCCGTTGACTAAGCCTCTTCCACGAGCAAAACATGATCAACACGAAGGCTCCATGGGTGTTAGAATCATTACTGTGTAATCTAGATTATTGACTCTAGTGCAAGTGGGAGACTGAAGGAAATATGCCCTAGAGGCAATAATAAAGTTATTATTTATTTCCTTATATATCATGATAAAAGTTTATTATTCATGCTAGAATTGTATTAACCGGAAACATAATACATGTGTGAATACATAGACAAACAGAGTGTCACTAGTATGCCTCTACTAGACTAGCTTATTAATCAAAGATGGTTATGTTTCCTAACCATGGACAAAGAGTTGTCATTTGATTAATAGGATCACATCATTAGATGAATGATCTGATTGACATGACCCATTCCATTAGCTTAGCACCCGATCGTTTAGTATGTTGCTATTGCTTTCTTCATAACTTATACATGTTCCTATGACTATGAGATTATGCAACTCCCGTTTACCGGAGGAACACTTTGTGTGCTACCAAACGTCACAACGTAACTGGGTGATTATAAAGGAGCACTACAGGTGTCTCCAAAGGTACATGTTGGGTTGGCGTATTTCGAGATTAGGATTTGTCACTCCGATTGTCGGAGAGGTATCTCTGGGCCCTCTCGGTAATGCACATCACTTAAGCCTTGCAAGCATTGCAACTAATGAGTTAGTTGCGGGATGATGTATTACAGAATGAGTAAAGAGACTTGCTGGTAACAAGATTGAACTAGGTATGGGATATCGACGATCGAATCTCGGGCAAGTAACATACCGATGACAAAGGGAACAACGTATGTTGTTATGCGGTCTGACCGATAAAAGATCTTCGTAGAATATGTAGGAGCCAATATGAGCATCCAGGTTCCGCTATTGGTTATTGACCGGAGACGTGTCTTGGTCATGTCTACATTGTTCTCGAACCTGTAGGGTCCGCACGCTTAAGGTTACGATGACAGTTATATTATGAGTTTATGCATTTTGATGTACCGAAGGTTGTTCGGAGTCCCGGATGTGATCACGGACATGACGAGGAGTCTCGAAATGGTCGAGACATAAATATTGATATATTGGAAGCCTATGTTTGGATATCGGAAGTGTTCCGGGTGAAATCAGGATTTTACCGGAGTACCGGGAGGTTACCGGAACCCCCCGGGAGGTATATGGGCCTTAGTGGGCCTTAGTGGAAGAGAGGAGAGGTAGCCAGAGATGGGCCACGCGCCCCTCCCCCCCTTGGTCCGAATTGGACAAGGAGAGGGGGTCGGCCCCCCTTCCTCCTCTCTCTCCTCTTTCCCCCCTCCACGAATCCTATTCCAACTAGGAAAGGGAGGAGTCCTAATCCCAGAGGGAGTAGGACTCCTCCTGGCGCGCCTCTCCTGGCCGGCCGGCCCCCCTCCCTTGAACCTTTATATACGGAGGCAGGGGCACCCCCTAGAGAGAGAAGTTGATCCACGTGATCATATTCTTAGCCGTGTGCGGTGCCCCCTTCCACCATAGTCCTCGATAATATTGTAGCGGTGCTTAGGCGAAGCCCTGCGATGGCAGTACATCAAGATCGTCACCACGCCGTCGTGCTGACGGAACTCTTCCCCGACACTTTGCCGGATCGGAGTCCGGGGGTCGTCATCGAGCTGAACGTGTGCTAGAACTCGGAGGTGCCGTAGTTTCGGTGCTTGATCGGTCGGGCCGTGGAGACGTACGACTACATCAACCAAACGCTTCCGTTGTCGATCTACAAGGGTACATAGATCATACTCTCCCCTCTTGTTGCTATGCATCACCATGATCTTGCGTGTGCGTAGGAATTTTTTTGAAATTACTACGTTCCCCAACAGATAATTTGATCGATGCGGGGGAGGGGGAAGGGATCCTTTGGGCAGGCCTTGTCGAGGTCTTTGAAGTCAACGCACAGGCGCCAGGATTTGTCCTTCTTTGGTACCATCACCAAGTTTGCTAGCCAGTCCGGATGTTTTATATCTCTGATGAATCCGGCCTCCAATAGTTTGGCTAGCTCCTCTCCCATTGCCTGTCTCTTGGGTTCAGAAAAACGCCGAAGGGCTTGTTTGAAAGGTTTGAATCCTTTTAGGATATTTAAGCTATGTTCGGCCAGCCTGCGTGGGATTCCTGGCATGTCCGAAGGGTGCCATGCAAAAATGTTCCAGTTCTCCCGTAGGAATTCTCGCAGTGCGGCGTCTACATCGGGGTTTAATTGTGCCCCGATGGAAGTTGTTTTATTGGGGTCCGTTGGATGGACCTGGAATTTGACTATTTCATCCGCTGGTTTAAAGGAGGTGGACTTGGATCTTTTGTCGAGTATCACATCGTCCCTGTTTACCGTGGAGCGCAACGTAGTCAGTTCCTCAGCCGCTAGGGCTTCGGACAGTGCCTCAAGGGCCAGTGCGGCTGTCTTGTTTTCGGTGCGGAGTGCTATGTCTGGATTACTAGCGAGAGTGATGATTCCATTCGGCCTGGGCATCTTGAGCTTCATGTACCCGTGATGGGGTATTGCTTGGAAGATTGTAAACGCTTCCCGCCCCAGCAGAGCGTGGTATCCACTGCTGAACGGGGCCACTTGGAATGTGACCTCTTCGGACCTATAATTATCCGGCGTGCCGAACACCACATCTAGTGTGATTTTTCCTGTACAGCGTGCTTCCCGACTGGGGATTATTCCTTTGAAGGTTGTGCTGCTTCGCTCAATGCGGTTCCAGTCTATTTCCATTTTTTGAAGAGTTTCCTCATAAATGAGGTTCAATCCACTGCCTCCATCCATGAGTACCTTGGTGAGGCGAAAGCCGTCCACTATAGGACTGAGTACCAATGCGGCTGGTGCTCGAGCTGTTCGGAATTTAGGTTCGTCGCTGGCATTAAAGGTAATAGCCGTGTCATTCCATGGGTTTATTGTTGGTACTTGATAGACTTCGGCGAAGCTGCGGAGTGTTCTTTTTCGCATTTTATTTGATGCGAAAGTCTCGAAGACTGTTAAGACTGTACTGGAGTTCCTGAGGTGGCTTTCTGCGGCCTCCGGAATTAGGAGATCTTCGCCCCTTTTGGCCACCTGCCGGAGTATCCAACATGCTCTAAGGCTATGAGTTGGTGTGGCGTCCTCTGTACTATGAATTTTACAGGGTCCATTAAGCCATCCCTCCAGTACGGTTCCATGCCCTGTAGAGGGTTTTGGTTTTTTGGTTTTTAACCCGTGTGTCTGATGATGATGCACCATTTTATTTCGGACGAGGTTTCTATTCAGGGCCGGATTGTCCCAAAATTTAGTTTCGGTTTTCCGGGCGCTTTCATCGCACAGTACTTTTGTAATATGGACGCCAAGTCAACGAAGCGTGTAAGATCACGACGACCTGTGGTGTTGAGGATTCCCTTTTCCGTGCAATTATTGCAGAAGATTGAGATTGCGTTTTCCTCGCGACAGTCCTTTATCCTGTTCATAACCAGGAGGAACCTTGCCCAGTAATGATGTACTGTTTCTTCGGGCTTTTGCCTGATTTGGGATAGATCGCTTATGTTCGGGCGGGTGGGTGGAATTAAATCCGGAACTTCACCCAATCTAAGACTCAGAGGCCAAGGAGTTTCCGAACTCTGAGGTTTGGATTCTTGGATGTTGTCCAGTGAATCTAGCCCGTTGCCTAATTCTAAGTTCAGGTCTTGAGTTACATCCTCCCCTCCGCGGGTATCCGGCTTGGAGGGATCTGGAATCCGGACGTAGCTAGTCCTTAAGATAGATGAATAGTCGCCGCACTGTGCCTCTACTACGGCAACGTGATGGGTGACTTGGGGAGAATTAATTTCTCTTAGATCGGGTTTAAGCCCAACCTGGTCATAATCCGTAGTGACCCCCAAGGCGGCGATGCAATCCAAGAGCTCGATTATGGAAGAGAGCTCCATTGGATCTAACTGCTCAACGAGTTCCGAGCTGACGTGAAGATTGCTTTTGATGACCCGAGAGGTCACCGTCGGCGCAACGGCCGAACAGGCGGTCATGAGAAAATCGCCTAGCCGGAGAGTTTGGCCGACAGCCAAGGCTCCCTTAGTAACGGCGCCGTCTTTAAAGACGGGAAGAGGCATCCTTCCTGATTGCGACGACACAGAGGAACTCTCAATGAAAGCACCAATGTCGGTGTCAAAACCGGCGGATCTCGGGTAGGGGGGCCCGAACTGTGCGTCTAGGCCGGATGGTAACAGGAGACAAGGGACATAATGTTTTACCCAGGTTCGGGCCCTCTTGATGGAGGTAAAATCCTACGTCCTGCTTGATTAATATTGATGATATGGGTAGTACAAGAGTAGATCTACCACGAGATCAAGGAGGCTAAACCCTAGAAGCTAGCCTATGGTATGATTGTTGTATGATGAAGTTATCCTACGGACTAAAAACCCTCCGGTTTATATAGACATCGGAGAGGGTTAGGGTTACACAAAGTCGGTTACAATGGTAGGAGATCTTGAATATCCGCATCGCCAAGCTTGCCTTCCACGCCAAGGAAAGTCTCATCCGGACATGGGACGGAGTCTTCAATCTTGTATCTTCATAGTCCTGGAGTCCGGCTGAAGGTATAGTCCGGCTACCCGGACACCCCCTAATCCAGGACTCCCTCATCGCATCCCAGCCCATCGATTGAATAATTCTTCCAGTACATCCAACGCGCCAGCACCTCCGCAGGGCCCTCCGGCCACCTGCCCGTGTCACCGCTAAGCCAGGCAGCAACTCATGCCGGCGACGCGCATGCGCACTATCTCGCCGCCGGGGGAACTCCAGGCATGCGCAGCGCAGCCCGTGCCTCCACGTCGCCCGAGGAAGCCAGTGCTCGCAGCACGCCTGCGCCAAGCCGGCAGGAGCCAGGTGCCCCGCCGCGGTGGCACTGAGACGGGGAGGAGGTAGGGGAAGGAAGGAGCGGCGGCTAGGATTCTCCACCGAGACGCCGGCGACGCGGGGATCGCGAGTTGGAGAGACTTTTTTTCCCCTGGTTTCCGTTGACGATCGCGGGAGCTGATGCGTTAAGATGCGACCGCGAAGGAAGTTCCCGTAATTCGGGGGCGCGTGATTTGCGTGAGCGGACAGGGAAGTTGCGAATCGGGGGACTTTTCGTTCGCAGGCAGAGTTTTCGTCCGCCAACTGAAACTGCTAAACGCACTTTTCGTGAGGGTTATTGTTATCTTGACGGTTAGATTTAAATGGATGAGTCTGATTGGATGGTTCTAATTAATTTGGGTTGTTGTGTGTAGATTAGGCTGGGTGCGTTTAGCGTTGAATATGTTCTCTTGTTTAATAGTAGTAGAGAAGAGAATAAAATGTGGAACGCTGGTGCCACACTTGGGGCCATCTTGTCCGAGTTAACAGTGGTCGTTGGTTCATGATGATTTGTTACTGAATGTATGGATACCAGCCGTTGTAGCATGTAAGGCTTCATTTGGTTCATAGAATAGGATTATCGTAGGAATAGGAATTTTGTAGGAAATGAGATGACATGTATCTCAAATCCTATTAGTAGGAATAGAAAACGAGATGTCATTTGGTTGACAACAAAGGAAATTTTCCATTGAGTCTAAGCTCATTTTTATTTTCTTATAAAATATGAAGGATATAAACCAATCCTATATAGGAATAGGAATCCATTCCTATGAACCAAAGGATTCTAAAAGAAAAAAAATCCTATAAAAATCTTATCCTCTAGAATTCCTATGAAATTCCAACAAACCAAAGGAGGCCTAAGTATGTTTGTTCATCACGTGGAATGGATGCACATGGCGTCGGCTAGCAAAGCTTCTCAACGGAGGAGCGTCATGTCTCCGTTTTTTTTATGTAGGACATGACATGCGAAAAAAACGTCGTGAAATGGTGAAGAAAATGGAAAGGGGTTCTATCTCTCTCTCTCTCTCTCTCCCCCTCGATAACGGTTCTCTTTTTTTCTTTTGAGTGGAGGAAAGGGGTTCGCATTGGGCGCTGGACAGTCGCAAAGGACATGAAAGAGCCCATACAGTTTCCATACGTTCGCTTGTTCATGGCCATCACACAGAAGATCTTTCGTTCCGTTTTTCTTCCCGTTTAGAACGTTTATGCTAGGTTCTTTTTGGTGTTTTCCGGATTTTCTTCCAGTTTTTTCCTTTTCTTTTTTCCATTATATATTTTTTAAATATGTTTCCTTTTCATTTTTTAAATACACGAACATTTTAAGAAATATCCAAACATTTGAAAAGTACAGGAACACCTTTTAATTTTATTTTTGTAAAAATAATTAATACTTTTAAAAATAACACAATCCTCTCCAAATAACATGAATTTTTCAAAATTACGCATAATTCTAGTAAAATACATGAATTTTTAAAATTTACATGAAACTTCTTTTAAAAGGCATAGCTACTTTTCAAAATTACATGACACTTTTTTAGATACGTGCTTATTTATTTAAACAAATATTATAAAAAATATACCTGAACGCTTTTTAAAATTACATGAACATTTTGTAAATACGTGAATCCTTTACGCAATTACATGGCGCTTTTTAATTTATAATTTTTTCCAAGAAATGATCACCTCTACACAGGAAAAAAGAATGAAAGAAACCAAGAAGAAGAAAAATCAGAAGATAGCCAAATTATATAGACCAACGTTTGACTCCTACAATGAGCCATATATAGCGGAGGCAGCCATTTGGTGCCCAAGTGCATCTGCACCTAGCGCGTGAACAGTAAAATAATTTACAATACCAAAACAACTAAACAATCATTTTGTTTGGCATCCAAGATGCTTGTATGCGTGATGTGTCCAGAAATTCTTGACATTCGGACATTCCAGGAGGTCGTGGCAAAAGAAAGGAAAAAATGGCTATGAAAGAAACTTTGAAAAAATACACTGCTCAGTTTGTATTTTTCGCCTGGAGCTCCTCAAATGTCCAAACATCACGAAAATCTGCACGCTCCTTGCGCACTCAATCATCTTTGATGCCAATACAAATCAGTTTTTTTTAAATACTATTTTTTTATGAATTAACTGGTTATCAGGTATAGATAAGCGTGATGAGCCGGCCTCATGATCATGCTTGCCACGCTTGCTGTGGCCGACGAAGCCCATGGTGACCGCGGATGGCGTCGGGGGAGCAAGCTCTAGATGTGGACTTATGGCGAGAAGTGAATGAGGCCGGCCCCGACCATCCGCTCTAGATGTGGACTTTTGATGAGAAGTGAATGAGGCCGGCCCCCCACCACACTTGTCATTCAAAAGGACGCACTCGAGAAGTGTGACTGACGTGTAGACCCGGACACAAAGAGGACACATGACGCGTCCGCTCGTATCCGTGTGGACGCAAAGCTGAACAAAGGGGTTCTCGTTTTCTTTTTGAGCGGAGGAAAGGGGTTTTCTTTTTGGACACTCGCAAAGAACAGAGCCTAAGCGGCAAGGAAGGCCCATGCGGTTTCCATACGTTCACTTGTTCATGGCCATAACGCAGAAGATCTTTTCCGTTTTTCTTCCCGTTTAGAACATTTATTATGCTAGGTTCTTTTTGGTGTTTTACGGATTTTCCTCCAGTTTTTTACTTTTCTTTTTCCATTTTATATATATTTTAAATATTTTTCCTTTTCATTTTTTAAATACACGAACATTTTAAGAAATATCCAAACATTTGAAAAGTACAGTAACACCTTTTAATTTTATTTTTGTAAAAATAATTAATACTTTTAAAAATAACACAATCCTCTCCAAATTACATGATTTTTTTCAAAATTACATGGAACTTCTTTTAGAAGGCTTAACCGCTTTTCAAAATTACATGACACTTCTTTAGATGTGTGCTTATTTATTTAAACAAATATTAATAAAAAATATACCTGAACGCCTTTTAGAATTACATGAACATTTTGTAAATACGTGAATCCTTTACGCAATTACATGACGCTTTTTAATTTATAATTTTTTCCAAGAAATGATCACCTCTACACAGGAAAAAAATGAAAGAAACCAAGAAGAAGAAAAATCAGAAGATAGCCAAATTATATAGACCAACGTTTGACTCCTACAATGAACCATATATAGCGGAGGCAGCCATTTGGTGCCCAAGTGCATCTGCACCTGGCGCGTGAACAGTGAAATAATTTACAATACCAAAAAAACTAAACAATCATTTTGTTTGGCATCCAGGATGCTTGTATGCGTGATGTGTCCAGAAATTCTTGACATTCGGACATTCCAGGAGGTCATGGCAAAAGAAAGGAAAAAATGGCTATGAAAGAAACTTTGAAAAAATACACTGCTCAGTTTGTATTTTTCGCCTGGAGCTCCTCAAATGTCCAAACATCACGAAAATCTGCACGCTCCTTGCGCACTCAATCATCTTTGATGCCAATACAAATCAGTTTTTTTTAAATACTATTTTTTATGAATTAACTGGTTATCAGGTATAGATAAGCGTGATGAGCCGGCCTCATGATCATGCTTGCCACGCTTGCTGTGGCCGAAGAAGCCCATGGTGACCGCGGCTGGCGTCGGGGGAGCAAGTTCTAGATGTGGAATTATGGCGAGAAGTGAATGAGGCTGGCCTCCCACCACCCGCTCTAGATGTGGACTTTTGATGAGAAGTGAATGAGGCCGGCCCCCCACCACACTTGTCACTCAAAAGGACACACTCGAGAAGTGTGGCTGACGTGCATACCTAGACACCCAGAGGGCACGTGACATGTCCGCTCGTATCCGTGTGGACGCAAAGCTGACCAAATTTGGGTTAAAAATATGTCCAGACAAACACCGAGCAGACGTGATTCGTCCATTTCGACCCAAATGGACACACGCGGAACAAATGCGTGGGAGTTAACCTTGGGCATGCCATGCCCCAAACACCCCGAAGGGTACTGTCGAGCCGCACTCAGACCGTGGTGCGTCAAAACCATGCTAGCCCCGGCTGGCCGCACCGTTCCTGAACTAAGAATCCACATCGTTCCTGAACTAGACGCTTTCGTTCTGCGGATGAAACCATGCTAGCCCCGGCTGGCCGCACCGTCTTGATTCAGGGATGGGCACGATTGGCCCCAGAAATATGCGCCATAAGTCAAGTATTATCGTGACAAGCATCGCTGCACCCAGAGCGTCGACGGCAACCCTGGAAAGGGCCCACTTCTCTGCTTTTTCGTCGATCCTGAATGCCAAATAAGAGTTGCAGAGAGTTGAATATGGATTATGAGATTGACAACTAGGTAAAGAGAGAACAGCGAGAGGCCTATCCACCCAGCTGCGATGATGTGAGCGAAAGTAAGTTGTTGGAATTTAGAACTACACTTATTATTTTGGGTATTCAAGCTAGCGATGTTTAAGATAGCCAGCTTGAGAAAAGTAAATGTTTTCGCAAGCATTGACCGAGTTCAGAACCAGATATTGCTGTTTAACAATGAGCTTGATAGATAAAGTCATAGCAGATGGAGGAGCAAATGAGGATATTCTCCCTATGCATAGCTGATAGATCAACAATATGAAATAGATCAAAGATGACATTATCAATGAAACCAGTTGTACACGTCTAAATTCAGATAAATTTTACCTTGAAAACATCGGAAAGCTGACGAGGAAGTATATTGCATAAAACAATGATCCAACTTTGTACATTATGTCCCGATCGACGAATTCATAATATGGAAACTGCAAGGTCAATTTCAACATCAGGAATGTAGTATCTTGGGGAGCAGAAAGGGAAGACTTCATTCACAAATTAAAAAAAAGGATGCAGAAGGGGGAAGATCTTAGTATACACAAAGAAACATTTAGCTTTCTGGATAGCATCACTGAAAAGTGAAAACAACATCAATTGTATGTACATCACAAACAATGACATACTGTGGCTGTATATAACATAACTTCATAATGCAGTGTTATGTGATGCCACAAAGTAGTTGCAGCATGGGCGTAGAATGTTTTGCTTTTTTATTTTTCCCAAGTACCTTACGAAATTCTGATGCATGGAAAATAAACAAGACTGAGACAAAAACATCTGCTTACACCAAAAATGTAAACACTAAAGCGTTAAATTCATGAGACAAGGTGATGAATCTTGGTCAAATACGGAGTAGATGATACAATTTACATTAGGAACTAAGGATTTCTCGACGTCAAGCAACCAAAACATGAGGCGGTAATTTCCTCAAAATGTTATAAGTGGCAATAACCAGGTGCTGTTTTCAAATTATTTACATATGACATCTGTTTTGTATGTAAGTATAAGTATTTGATTGTGTTTACCTAATTGTTATTTTATTCTTCCAAGTGCACCAGAGAATTGATTGCAGGATCACAATGCCCGGACAGTGAACAGTAGAACGTGTGTCGAAAGCATTGTACAAGCTACTACTGATTTTATATGTTAATGGACAATACAAACTTGATATAACCTACTCCCTCCGATCCAAATAAGTGTCGCACCTTAGTTCAAAACTGTGACACTTATTATGGATCGGACAGAGTAGTAGTTAGCAACAAAATTAAGAGATATCAAGGATTGCCTAGAAGTTCTTATCCACAATTGCCCATAACTAGAGATTCAAAAAAGGCATTGGCTGCATGTTCTCTGGTATCTATCTAGTCCAGAAGGATACATCGTTAGAATAGATGGGTTCTGTGCAACTGAGCCACATGAAATACACACACAAAAAGTAATAACAGATTGGATTCAATCAAAATAGTTTGTACCCTAGAATTAACGCACAAAATATTGATGATTGCCACTGTAAGCAAGCAGATGAAAGTTAAATATTAGTAGATTGGGGAGAAAAAATCTCATAGTATTCATAGCACTCTATGCAGGAAGGAATATATGTGGGAACATACATTTGCTATGGCTAGGGTCTCCAAGTATGCAATGAAGTATGAGAGTGCTAAAGTCCATGCGGCTTCAAACAACCACCGAATAGACTGTGGCAGGTGGGCTGTAGAGTGACGTAATCTACGAAGTGTCATATTCGATGCCATGTGATAAAACAAGAAGCAGGCATGAGTTAGGAGAAATGTTGCATGGGGTACCTGAAACATGAAGAAAAAAAATCATTAAGCATTGCAAACAAATAAGTAGAATTATTGTAGCACATTTGAATAACTAGTTACTATCCCACAGATGAACTACAAACAGAATTGCAATAGAAGAGTTGCAACAGATATGTATCTAGTTTGTGTCAATAATGTACATAACGTGACAGAAAATATGTAGCAACCAAACAAAGTTTTAAATTAAAATAAAATAATAAATATAAAATCTGAATTGATGAATAATACCGTCAGCGTATGGTGCTCAACTAATATGCACAAGCATCAACCCTGCTATTAACCCCTAATTTGCAGAAGAGAATTGATGGAAGGGAATATATGAAGTGGGAACAAAGCAATGAAATGAGACAATTTTCTAGTTTCCTTAGCATTGAGCCATTGATTGACTTTATAAGTTTAGTATTCCGCAAAATGATTTTATAAGTTTAGTAAGTAAAAGGGACATGTGTACCATTCAGTGAAATTTCTCCACCCATCCATCCCTGTGTGAAGATCTTACATTATTCATCCTCCATGAAGGAAAAGTATAGGATGCGCCAAGAACTGTAAAGAAGTAATGTGTCCAAAAGTAGTTACCGACATAACTGAAAATTATAATCCAAACATTAGCCTGCAATTGAAAGATGTATCGTGGATTTAGCAAACAGTTCCAAAGAGATAATACGAGAAAATGCATTACCACATAAAACTAAGTCCATAGACAATGAGAAGTACTACTCATTATACCTGTATTAGTAGTTTAGCAACAAAGTAAGTACTGTCGTAACAGAAGAATATATATCACTAGTGTTTGTTCAGACAGGGTAGTTTGCTGAGTTTGTATTACAAAAGCTTTCATGTGCGTACAAAAGCTTTCATGAGTGTCACTTGACAAAAATATGGTAAACATTTGATACATCAACTGTTATAAAACCACTTCTAAATTTCTGTGGGTCCAAGTTAGATCTGAGTAAGGTATAATTGTAGTGAAAAATATAATCCTGAATCAGATCCATATATCAGAATCATATTACATACAACTATGGGATTTTCCAGGACTGTGTCCATTTCTGGAAGTCAAATTGGCTTACAAAAGATCCACACTGAAAGTACATACCTTGACCCAGTAACGATCTTTTAAACTTCTAATACTATCTGCCTGAAATGGGGTTAAAAAATGAAGTTAACTTTCAAATATATGACACCAGTATACAAGAGTAACATAATAAGCTCAAAATTCTATCCTTTATGGACCAAATTAAAGAAGATATAATTTAGGATCAAAAATAGGAAGACAAATCAAAAGGGAAAAGATGCAATGCAAAACTGAAGCTCAAATAAGAGAGCTGCAAGAGAGAGGAGCCCGTCCTTATGGAGAAGCTGACTTGCTGAGGCAACCCTCTCCTCCCATCCCTGCTCTGCCATTTATTTCCCCACTTTTATAGTTTTTGTCATGTGTTCGCTCAACATTTAATATTTGCATACATGCCCTTACTCTCGTTATTAATTTTTCATTTACTGCAGCACTGATGAATTCCTTTGTGTAGACCAGAGAAACTGCTGCTATGGTTGGAAACATGAATTGCCCGCTGATCCAAAACACCAAAGTGCTAGTAGATTCTCAACATAAAATGTTTTCTCAACTCTGGTTATCATCTTAATTGCAACGAAATGTTAATGTCTATGTTTATGGATATAACGTTTCTCGATTCTGACTTAACGGCAGACACCTGAATTTGGTGAAACAGTAATACCGCTGTGCAAACACTGCCCCTTTTTGCTACGAAGAGTAGTCATGACTCATGAGCACCTCTGAAGACTGAATATCACATCGAACAGATCTTCCGAAGTTGATCTGACGAGAGAGTAGGAGGAGCGTGCCAAATTACCTTTCCTACGATGAGCAGAGGGATGACAAAAGCAGGCACGGTTGACACCAATCCAACAACCAAATATTCCAGCTCTGTGAAACTCTGCACATCGCAACAAAAAATACAAGAATGATTAAGAGGAAGAAAAATGTAAATCCAATCGGCACAAAACAAATTACCAAGATCAAATCTTTCTCTTAGGATCCCATATTCCTTTTAGGATCCACCAAAATGCTCCCAAGATGAGATAGATCCACCAACAGGTGACAGCAGCTAGTACTAGTACCTCGTAGAGCTTGAATGGGACGACGCCGCCGAGGCAGAGCGTGAGCCAGAAGGGCGTGTATAGCAGGAAGAACTTCTCCCCCCACCTCTTGCTCCCGTCAGCCGCCAGCCATGCGCTCTTTCCGGCCGCGCCACCTCCGCCCCGCTTCGCCGCCGCCTGCCGCCGGACAGCTGCAAGGGCAGACGGCTCCTCCAGTTAGGTGGGGAGACACGTGGAAGGACACCATTGGGCGCGGCAGGCGCGGGGCTCACCTGCCATCGCTCGATCCCACTGTCAGCAGCCCCTCCTCCCCTCAGTCGCCAGCGCTGTCGCTGCTTGCGGTTCAGCGGTTCGGGGTGGCACTTGCAGAGTGTGTGTGCCCTCGTCTGACGCCCCGACCAAGGGAATTTGCACACGATTGGATTGGTGTCAACTGTGCCTGCTTTTGTCATCCATATAAAAAATAAAAACAAATAAACTTATCACACACCATTTTTTCAGCATGACAAGCAATCAACAAAACTAGATCTGAGCACAATAGCTACAACATATGAAAGATAAACATCTACAGTGCTCGTTCTTACCACCTAAACAACATAATCAGAAGGGAATAGAGGAATACAAATTAATAGCAATGGCAAGTTTGGCAACCTTCATGCATTTAATTGAGATGTAAAGAAAAATATGTAACGAATTAGGCTCTCTGTACAGAAGATAAAGCAGTTCACAAAAAAAATAATCATTGTCTAATTAACCATAACAAGCTCTATGTACAAGGTAAAACAATTCACAAGCTGCTAGGGTTCGTCACGACAGGACGGACGAGGCATGAAGGATGGGGGGAGGGGGTTAGGGGAAGGAAGGGAGGAGGGAGAAGGAGGTTAAGGAGGGGATGAGGAGGGCGGACGGGGAGGGGGGGTAAGGGCGGAAGTGCTACCTCTCACGGCGGCGACGTCGTGCTACCTCTGGCGGCGGCGAGGTTGAAGAGGGGCGGCGGCGAGTTGACCGAGCAGCAGGGGAGGAGCGGACTGAGATCCAGTGACTTCACATATTGCAACTTTAGGCTCTTCATCTCCATCCAAAACAGATCCAACGGTCCATATCACACAAAGACCTTTTTAGGTGTCTTTTCTTTAGTCTAAAAACAGACAGCCCATACACCCTACCACACAATAAAAAGTGGGTTTGATGCAGAACTCGGCTCATGCACCCTTTGTGCACGTGCTACCTCTTGAACATGTGTTGGTTTTTCCTTCAAAAGAAAAATGTGATGTAGCAAAGTAGCGTAAATATTTTTCTCAGTTTTTGAAAACCAAAGTATGAATTCACTAGGATACTACACGCAAGTCACTTACTACATGCACAAACAAACAAGAACCTCGCAATCAACACGATAAAGGGGTTGTCAATCCCTTCACGGTTACTTGCGAAAGTAAGATCTGATAGAGATAATAAGATAAATATTTTTAGTATTTTTGTTGTATAGATTGAAAAATAAAGATTGCAAAATAAATAGTAAACTAGAATTGTAGATCGGAAACTTATATGACATAAAGTAGACTCGGGGGCCATAGGTTTCACTATTGGCTTCTCTCAAGATAGCATATATTACAGTCGGTGAATAAATTACTGTCGAGCAATTGATAGAAAATCGCATAGTTATGATGATATCTAGGCATGATCATGAACATAGGCATCACGTCCGTGTCAAGTAGATCAAAACGATTCTGCATCTACTAGTATTACTCCACACATCGACCGCTATCCAGCATGCATCTAGAGTATTAAGTTCAAAAGAACAGAGTAACACAATAGGCAAGATGACATGATGTAGAGGGATAAACTCAAGCAATATGATATAAACCTCATCTTTTTATCCTCGATGACAACAATACAATACGTGCCTTACTGCCCCTACTGTCATTGGGAAAGGACACCACAAGATTGAACTCAAAGCTAAGCACTTCTCCTATTGCAAGAAAGATCAATCTAGTAGGCCAAACCAAACTGATAATTTGAAGAGACTTGCAAAGATATCAAATCATGCATATAAGAATTCAGAGAGAAATCAAATATTGTTCATAGATAATCTTAATCATAAACCCACAATTCATCGGATCTCGGTAAACACACCGCAAAAAGAATTACATCGAATAGATCTCCAAGAACATCGAGGAGAACTTTGTATTGAGATCCAAAGAGAGAGAACAGCCATCTAGTTAATAACTATGGACCCGAAAGTATGTGGTAAACTACTCATACATCATCGAAGAGGCTATGGTGTTGATGTAGAAGCCCTCCGTGATCGAATCCCCCTCCGGCAGATCACCGGGAAAGGTCCTCAGATGGGATCTCACGGGTACAGAAGGTTATGGCGGTGGAAAAGTGGTTTCGTGGCTCCCTTGGATGTTTTCAGGATATAAGAGTATATACAGGCAAAAGAAGTAGGTCGATGGAGCTGCGAGGGGCCCATGAGGGTGGAGGGCACGCCGCCCTACCTCGTGGTTGCCTCGCTGCTTTCTTGACGTCCACTCCAAATATCCTGGATTGCGATTGTTCCAAAAAAAATCCTCGCGAAGGTTTCATTCGGTTTGGATTCCGTATGATATTCCTTTTCTGCGAAGCACTAAAATAGGCAAAAAAAACAGCAATCTGCACTGGGCCTTCGGTTAATATTTCAGTCCCAAAAATAATATAAAAGTGCATAATAAAGCCCATAAACATCCAAAACAGATAATATAATAGCATGGAACAATAAAAAATTATAGATACATTGAAGACGTATCAAGCACCCCAAGCTTAATTCCTGCTCGTCTTCGAGTAGATAAATGATAAAACAATTTTTTTTGATGTGGAATGCTACCTAACATAATTTTCAATGTATCTCTCTTTATTGCGGCATGAATGTTTAGGTCCAAAAGATTCTAGACAGAAGTTTAATATTGACAAAAAAAATACTTCAAGCAATGCTAACCAAGCAATCATGTTTTATCAAAATAACATAGCCATATAAAGCTTATCCCTACAAAATCATATAGTTTGGCCATGCTTCATTTTCATCACACAAAGTACTCCCATCATGCACAACCCCGATGACAAGCCAAGCAATTGTTTCATACTTTAGTCTTTTCAAACTTTTTCAACTTTCACGCAATATATGAGCGCGAGCCATGGATATAGCACTATGGGTGGAATAGCATATGATGATGGAGGTTGTGTGAGAAGACAAAAAGGGAGAAAGTCTCACATTGACGCGGCTAATCAACAGGCTATGGAGATGCCCATCAATTGATGTCAATGCAAGGAGTAAGGATTGCCATGCAACGGATGCACTAGAGCTATAAATATGTGAAAGCTCAACAAAAAAACTAAGTGGGTGTGCATTCAACTTGCTTGCTCACGAAGACCTATAGCATTTTGAGGAAGCCCATTATTAGAATATACAAGCCAAGTTCTATAATGAAAAATTCCCACTAGTACATGAAAGTGACAACATAAGAGACTCTCTATCATGAAAATCATGGTGCTACTTTGAAGCACATGTGTGGAAAAAGGATAGTAACATTGCCCCTTCTCTCTTTTTCTCTCATTTTTTTGGGCCTCTCTTTTTTATGGCCTTTCTCTTCTCTTTTTTTTTTCTTTTTTTTGAAGAACTTTACTCACATGGGACAGTGCTATAATAATGAAAATCATCATACTTTTGTTTACTTTACGACTCAAGAATTACAACTCGATACTTAGAACAAAATATGACTCTATGTGAATGCCTCCGGCGGTGTACCGGGATAATGAATCAAGAGTGACATGTATGAAAGCATTATGAAGGTGGTTTTGCCACAAATATGATGTCAACTACATGGTCATGCAAGGCAATATGACAATGATGGAGCGTGTCATAATAAACGGAATGGTGGAAAGTTGCATGGCTATATATCTCGGAATGGCTATGAAAATGCCATAGTAGGTAGGTATGGTGGTTGTTTCGAGGAAGATATAAGGAGGCTTATATGTGATAGAGCGTATCATATCACGGGGTTTGGATGCACTGACGAAGTTTGCGCCAACTCTCGAGATGAGAAAGGGCAATGCACGACACCGAAGAGGCTAGCAATGATGGAAGGGTGAGAGTGTGTATAATCCATGGACTCAACATTAGTCATAAAAAACTCATATACTTATTGCAAAAATCTACAAGTCATCAAAACCAAGCACTACGTGCATGCTCCTATGGGGATAGATTGGTAGGAAAAGACCATCGCTCGTCCCCGACCGCCACTCATAAGAAAAGCAATCAAAGAACACCCCATGCTTCAAATTTGTTGCACAACTTTTACCATACGTGCATGCTACGGGACTTGCCAACTTCAACACAAGTATTTCTCAATTCCATAATTATTCAACTAGCACAACTCTAATATTACCACCTTTATATCTCAAAACAACTATCAAGAATCAAACTTCTCATAACATTTAATGCACCCTATATGAAAGTTTTTATTATACCCATCTTGGATGCCTATCATATTAGGACTAATTCCATAATAAAAGCAAATTGTCATGCTGTTCTAAAAGACTCTCAAAATAATATAAGTGAAGCATGAGAGATCAATATTTTTTATAAAATAAAACCACCACCATGCTATAAAAAGATATAAGTGAAGCACTAGAGCAAAATTATCTAGCTCAAAAGATATAAGTGAAGTATATAGAGTATTCTAATAAATTCCGATTCATGTGTGTCTCTCCCAAAAGGTGTGTACAGCAAGGATGATTGTGGTAAACTAAAAAGCAAACACTCAAATCATAAAAGACGCTCCAAGCAAAACACATATCATGTGGTGAATAAAAATATAGCCTCAAGTAAAGTTACCAATAGATGAAGACGAAAGAGGGGATGCCTTCCGGGGCATCCCCAAGCTTAGGCTTTTGGTTGTCCTTGAATTTTACCTTGGGGTTCCTTGGGCATCCCCAAGCTTAGGATCTTGCCACTCCTTGTTCCGAAATCCATCAAATCTTTACCCAAAAACTTGAAAACTTCACAACACAAAACTCAATAGAAAATCTCATGAGCTCCGTTAGTATAAGAAAACAAACCACCACTTTTAAGGTACTATAATGAACTCATTCTTTATTTATATTGGTGTTAAACCTACTGTATTCCAACTTCTCTATGGTTCATACCCTCCGATACTAGCCATAGATTCATCAAAATAAGCAAACAACACACGAAAAATAGAATCTATCAAAAACAGAACAATCTGTAATAATATCTAGGTTTCGAATACTTATGTAACTCCAAAACTCCTGAGAAATTAGGACATCCTAAATAATTTTTATATTGACCTACTGCAGTTGGAATCAGTATTTTATCGCTCCCTGGTTAAAAATGAAAATTATTCTCGTGAGAGCATACTTCCTGTTTTTTCCAGCAAGATCAAATAACAATCATCCAAGAAGATCCTAAAGGCTTTACTTGGCACAAACACTAATTAAAACATAAAAAACACAATCATAATAGAGGATAGATGATTTATTTATTACTAAACATGAACAAAAAGCAAGGAACAAAAATAAAATTGGGTTGCCTCCCAACAAGCGCTATCGTTTAACGCCCTAGCTAGGCATAAAAGCAAGAATAGATCTAGGTATTGTCATCTTTGGTATGCAATCCATATGTGGCTCTCATAATAGATTCATAAGGTAATTTAATTTTCTTTATAGGAAAGTGTTCCATGCCTTTCCTTAACAGAAATTGGAATCCAATATTTCCTTTTTTCATGTCAATAATTGCACCAATCGTTCTAAGAAAATGTCTACAAAGAATAATAGGACATGTAGGATTGCAATCTATATCAAGAACAATGAAATCTACGGGCACATAATTCCTATTTGCAGCAATAAGAACATCATTAATCCTTCCCATAGGTTTCTTAATGGTGGAATCCTCGAGATGCAATTTTAAAGAACAATCATTAAATTCACGGAAACCTAGCACATCACACGAAGTTTTTGGAATCATGGAAACACTAGCACCCAAATCACATAAAGCATAGCATTAATGATCTTTAATCTTAACTTTAATTGTAGGTTCCCACTCATCATAATGTTTTTTAGGAATAGAAACTTTTAGTTCAAGTTTTTCTTTATGAGATTGAATTAAAGCATCAATGATATGTTTAGTAAAAGCTTTGCTTTGATCATAAGCATGAGGAGAAAGAGCAATTATCATAATTAAATTCCTTAAAATCCAAAATAGTAGGTTCATTGCTATGTAAAGTTTTGACCTCTTCAATCCCACTTTTACCAATTTTTACATCAAGATCTAAAAACTCTGAATCATTGAGATGCCTTCTAACTAAAGTTGACCCATCTCCAGTCCCATCTTTATTAAGATTCATATTGGCAAAAAAAGATTTCATAGGAGACACACCAATAACTTTTAGATCTTCATCATTATTATCATGAAAGCTAGAAGAACACGCTTCACAAAGCAATCCTTTTTAGCACGCATCCTAGCGGTTCTTTCTTTGCACTCATAAATGGAAATTCTCATGGCTTTGAGAGACTCATTGATATCATGCTTAGGTGGAATAGATCTAAGTTTCAAAGAATCAACATCAAGAGAAATTATATCAACGTTCTCATCAATCTTAAGCAATTTTTCTTCAAGCAAAGCATTGAAATTACTTTGCGAATTGATAACCCACAAGTATAGGGGATCGCAACAGTTTTCGCGGGTAGAGTATTCAACCCAAATTTATTGATTCGACACAAGGGGAGCCAAAGAATATTCTCAAGTATTAGCAGCTGAGTTGTCAATTCAACCACACCTGGAAACTTAATATCTACAGCAAAGTGTTTAGTAGCAAAGTAATACGATAGTAGTGGCAACGGTGGTAAAAGGTAACGGTAGCAAAAGTAATTTTTTTGGTGTTTTATAGTGATGATAACAATAGCAACGGAAAAGTAAATAAGCGAAGAACAATATATGGAAAGCTCGTAGGCATTGGATCGGTGATGGAGAATTATGCCGAATGTGGTTCATCATGTAACCGTCATAACATAGGGTGACACAGAACTAGCTCCAATTCATCAATGTAATGTAGGCATGTATTCCGAATATAGTCATACGTGCTTATGGAAAAGAACTTGCATGACATCTTTTGTCCTACCCTCCGGTGGCAGCGGGGTCCTAGCGGAAACTAAGGGATATTAAGGCCTCCTTTTAATAGAGTACCGGACCAAAACATTAACACATGGTGAACACATGAACTCCTCAAACTATGGTCATCACCGGGAGT
The DNA here is from genome assembly GCF_018294505.1 of Triticum aestivum. Classification (NCBI taxonomy): domain Eukaryota; kingdom Viridiplantae; phylum Streptophyta; class Magnoliopsida; order Poales; family Poaceae; genus Triticum; species Triticum aestivum. The sequence goes on along the minus strand of NC_057809.1, from coordinate 583,075,332 downwards.
GGTCCTGATTATTGTCACTTCGGGGTTGCCGGATCATAACACATAGTATGTGACTATAGACTTGCAAGATAGGATCAAGAACTCACATATATTCATGAAAACATAATAGGTTCAAATCTGAAATCATGGCACTCGGGCCCTAGTGACAAGCATTAAGCATAGCAAAGTCATAGCAACATCAATCTCAAAACATAGTGGATACTAGGGATCAAACCCTAACAAAACTAACTCGATTACATGATAAATCTCTTCCAACCCATCACAGTCCAGCAAGCCTGCGATGGAATTACTCACGCACGGCGGTGAGCATCATGAAATTGGTGACGAAGGATTGTTGATGATGACGACGACGACGGATTCCCCTCTCCGGAGCCCCGAACGGACTCTAGATCAGCCCTCCCGAGAGAGTTTAGGGCTTGGCGGCGGCTCCGTATCGTAAAACGCGATGAATCTTTTTCCCTGATTTTTTTCTCCCCGAACATGAATATATGGAGTTGGAGTTGAGGTCGGTGGAGCTCCAGGGGGCCCACGAGGCAGGAGGGCGCGCCCAGGGGGGTAGGGCGCACCCCCACCCTCGTGAACAAGGTGTGGGCCCCCTGGCGTAGATCTTTCTTCCAGTATTTTTTATATATTCCAAAATAATTCTCCGTTGATTTTTAGGTCATTCCGAGAACTTTTATTTCTACACAAAAATAATACCATGGCAATTCTGCTGAAAACAATGTTAGTCCGGGTTAGTTCCATTCAAATCATGCAAGTTAGAGTCCAAAACAAGGGCAAGAGTGTTTGGAAAAGTAGATACGATGGAGACGTATCAACTCCCCCAAGCTTAAACCTTTGCTTGTCCTCAAGCAATTCAGTTGACAAATTGAAAGTGATAAAGAAAAACTTTTACAAACTTTGTTTGCTCTTGTAGTTGTAAATATGTAAAGCCAGCATTCAAGTTTTCAACAAATATTATGAACTAACCATATTTACAATATCATTTGGGTCTCATGTTTACTCATATCAATGGCATAATCAACTAGTGAGCAATAATAATAAATCTCGGATGACAACACTTTCTCAAAACAATCATGATATGATATAATAGTATGGTATCTCGCTAGCTCTTTCTGATACCGCAAAACATAAATGCAGAGCACCTTTAAAGATCAAGGACTGACTAGACATTGTAATTCATGGTAGAAGAGATCAAGTGAAGTCATACTCAATGTAAACTAACAGTAATGAATGCAAATGACAGCGGTGCTCTCCAACTAGTGCTTTTTAATAAGAGGGTGATGACTCAACATAAAAGTAAATAGATATGCCCTTCGCAGAGGGAAGCAGGGATTTGTAGAGGTGCTAGAGCTCAGTTTTGAAATAGATATGAATAATATTTTGAGCGGTATACTTTCATTATCAACATAACAACCAAGAGATGGCGATATCTTCCATGCTACACACATTATAGGCGGTTCCCAAACAGAATGGTAAAGTTTATACTCCCCCTCCACCAACAAGCATCAATCCATGGTTTGCTCGAAACAATGAGTGCCTCCAACTAACAACAGTCCCGGGGGAGTTTTGTTTGCAATTATTTTGATTTGATTTGCATAAAGCATGGGACTGGGCATCCCGGTGACCAGCCATTTTCTCATGAGTGAGGAGCGGAGTCCACTCCTCTTGAGAATAACCCGCCTAACATGGAAGATACTGACAGCCCTAGTTGATACATGAGCTATTCGAGCATACAAAACAGAATGTTTATTTGAAGGTTTAGAGTTTGGCACATACAAATTTACTTGGAACGGCAGGTAGATACCGTATATAGGTAGGTATGGTGGACTCATATGGAATAACTTTGGGGTTTATGGGATTGGATGCACAAGCAGTATTCCCGCTTAGTATAGGTGAAGGCTAGAAAAAGACTGGGAAGCGACCAGCTAGAGAGCGACAACAGTCATGAACATGCATTAAAATTAATCAACACCGAATGCAAGCATGAGTAGGATATAATGCACCATGAACATAAATATCGTAGAGGCTATGTTGATTTTGTTTCAACTACATACGTGAACATGTGCCAAGTCAAGCCACTTGAATCGTTCAAAAGAGGATACCACCCTATCATACCACATCACAACCATTTTAATAGCATGTTGGCACGCAAGGTAAACCATTATAAGCTCCTCGCTAATTAAGCATGGCATAAGCAACTATAATCTCTAATTGTCATTGCAAACATGTTTATTCATAATAGGCTGAATCAGGAATGATGAACTAATCATATTTACAAAAACAAGAGAGGTCGAGTTCATACCAACTTCTTCCATCTCAATCAGTCCATCATATATCGTCATAATTGCCTTTCACTTGCACGACCGAATGATGTGAATAATAATAACAGTGCACGTGCATTGGACTAAGCTAGAATCTGCAAGCATTCAGTAAATAGGAGAAGACAAGGAAATATGGACTCTTGGTTAAATCAACAATAATGCATATAGGAGTCACTTCAACAATTTAATCATGGTCTTCTCCTATCGACCCCCAAAGAAAAGAAAAGAAACAAAACTATTTACACGGGAAAGCTCCCAACAAGCAAAAGAAGAACATGAAATCTTTTTGGGTTTTCTTTTTAATTACTACTACAAGCACGGAAATTTAAACTAGCTAAAAGCTACAACTAATTTTTTTGGTTTTTCTTAAGGTTTATTTCAAACACACAAGAAGAAAGCATAAAAAGAGAAAATAAGCTAATATGGATATTACAGTGAAAGAGTAAGCAATGAGTGTGTGAACTTGAATGTAATGTCGGTGAGAAATACGTACTCCCCCAAGCTTAGGCTTTTGGCCTAAGTGGGTTTATTGCCACGGATGGCCTGGCGGATATCCAAAGTTGTAGTTGGGATCGTACTGAGATGCAACAGTCATTGCATCGTGGGCTGCAGCTTGGAGGCGAGCTATCTCAGCCCTCCTCTTATACTCTTCCGCCTCCTCTCTGGTTATAAAATATCTCCCTTTTGCCTGAAAGTCAAAGAAAGTAGAAGCAGGGAGAGCGACGTAATAGGTGCGTCGTCTGTCAAAGATTAGTCGGTACTGGAGGAACTGATCGTTCCTCTCAACAAAATGATGACGAACCATAGCCTCATAATCCAAATAAGCAGGAGGCAACTCAATATCATCCTCGCGTATGGTTATACCAAGAAAATTAGCTATACGAGTTGCATAAATTCCACCAAAGAAATCTCCATTAAATCTATTATGATGCAACCTACGCGCAACAATGGCTCCCAAATTATAATGTTTATCTCCTAACACAGCACTCCTAAGAATACTAAGGTCAGGGACACACATATGACATGCTTCATCTTTACCATTTATGCACCTACCTATGAAGAGAGCAAAATAATGTATAGCAGGAAAATGAATGCTCCCTATGGTAGCTTGTGCTATATCTCTAGATTCCCCCATAGTTATACTAGCAAGAAAATCTCTAAACTCAGATTTGCGAGGTTCACTAGTACTACCCCATTGTGGAAGTTTGCAAGCAGTGGTAAAATCCTCTAAGTCCATAGTATAAGAATTTTCATAGAGATCAAGCAGGACAGTTTGAGAATTGCATGAAGATGAAAATTCAAACCTCCTCACAAAGGAACTAGTGAGATAGTGGTACTGACGGCACTTTTCTGCCTCGAAGCTCACAAGACCAGCGTTACGCAAATAAGCGTTAAATTCTTCCTTAATTCCTGCTCGATCCATGAAGTCCTCTGAAGGCCATTCACAAGGCTGCGCTGGGCCGTCTCTTGGTGGTTCATCATCAGCATCACGCATTGCAAGCCTGGGTCCTTGCTTCCTTGAAGGACCACCTTGGTACATTTTCCTAAACATATTTCTTCTTCTGAAAAATTTCTGAAATTTTAATAACTTCAAATAAAAGTGAACCAAGCTCAACAAAATTGATAGCAACTACTCCTACAAGTGCCTAGGACCTATATCATGCATTAGAACTACTTGGAACCATATAAATTTGACATGCAAGCTCAAGAACATGGTCACCTAGGCAGCACAAATTCGCAATGAATAAAGTACTAGAACAAAAACTATTTGGACCAATGGAGGAGTGCTACCTCTTGAGCACTGCGTTGGATTTCCCCGAAGAGGAGAGGATGATGCAACAAAGTAGCGTAAGTATTTCCCTCAGTTTTTGAGAACCAAGGTATCAATCCAGTAGGAGGCTACGCGCGAGTCCCTCGTACCTACACAAAAACAATAACTCAACGCAACCAACGCGCTTAGGGGTTGTCAATCCCTTCACGGTCACTTACGAAAGTGAGATTTGATAGAGATGATAAATAATATTTTTGGTATAGAAGTGAAAAGTAAAAGGCGAAGTAAAAAAGCAAAGCAATAATAAAGTGATGGAGATTGATATGATGAGAAAGAGACCCGGGGGCCATAGGTTTCACTAGTGGCTTCTCTCAAGAGCATAAGTATTCTACGGTGGGTGAACAAATTACTGTTGAGCAATTGACAGAATTGAGCATAGTTATGAGAATATCTAGGTATGATCATGTATATAGGCATCACGTCCGAGACAAGTAGACCGACTCCTGCCTGCATCTACTACTATTACTCCACTCATCGACCGCTATCCAGCATGCATCTAGAGTATTAAGTTAAAAACAGAGTAACGCCTTAAGCAAGATGACATGATGTAGATGGATAGTTTCATGCAATATGATAAAAACCCCATCTTGTTATCCTCGATGGCAACAATAAAATACGTGCCTTGCTGCCCCTTCTGTCACTGGGAAAGGACACTGCAAGATCGAACCCAAAGCTAAGCACTTCTCCCATGGCAAGAAAAACCAATCTAGTAGGCCAAACCAAACTGATAATTCGACTTGCAAAGATAACCAATCATACATAAAAGAATTCAGAGAAGATTCAAATATTATTCATAGATAAACTTGATCATAAACCCACAATTCATCGGTCTCAACAAACACACCGCAAAAAGAAGGTTACATCGAATAGATCTCCATGAGAGAGGGGGAGAACATTGTATTGAGATCCAAAAAGAGAGAAGAAGCCATCTAGCTACTAACTATGGACCCGTAGGTCTGAAGTAAACTACTCACACTTCATCGGAGGGGCTTGGATGATGATGTAGAAGCCCTTCGTGATCGATTCCCCTTCCGGCAGAGCTCCGGAACAGGCCCCAAAATGGGATCTCGTGGATACAGAAAGTTGCGGCGGTGGAATTAGGTTTTTGGCTCCATCCCCGAACGTTTGAGGGTACGTAGGTATATATAGGAGGAAGGAGTACGTCGGTGGAGCTTCGAGGGGCCCATGAGGCAGGGGGCGTGCCCTCCACCCTCGTGACCGCCTCGTGGCTTTCTTGACGGAGGGTCCAAGTCTCCTGGATCTTATCTGATGAGAAAATCTTGTTCCCGAAGGTTTCATTCCGTTTGGACTCGGTTTGATATTCTATTTCTCTGAAACACTGAAATAGGCAAAAAACAGCAATTCTGGGCTGGGCCTCCGGTTAATAGGTTAGTACCAAAAATAATATAAAAGTGGAAAATAAAGCCCAAGTCCAAAACAGTAGATAATATAGCATGGAGCAATCAAAAATTATAGATACGTTGGAGACACATCAGGCATCCCCAAGCTTAATTCCTGCTCGTCCTCGAGTAGGTAAATGATAAAAACAGAATTTTTGATGCGGAGTGCTACTTGGCATAATTTTAATGTAATTCTTCTTAATTGTGGTATGAATATTCAGATCCGAAAGATTCAAGACAAAAGTTCATATTGACATAAAAATGATAATACTTCAAGCATACTAACTAAGCAATTATGTCTTCTCAAAATAACATGGCCAAAGAAAGTTCATCCCTACAGAATCATATAGTTTAGTCATGGTTCATTTTCGTCACACAAGAATGCTCTCATCATGCACAAACCCGATGACAAGCCAAGCAATTGTTTCATACTTTAGTAATCTCAAACCTATAAACTTTCACGCAATATATGAGCGCGGGCCATGGACATAGCACTATGGGTGGAATAGAATATAATGAGGGGGGTTATGTGCAGAAGACAAAAAAAGAAGAAAGTCTCACATCAACGAGGCTAATCAATGGGCTATGGAGATGCCGACCGATTGATGTTAATGCAAGGAGTAGGGATTGCCATGCAACGGATGCACTAGAGCTATAAATGTATGAAAACTCAACAAAAGAAACTAGTGGGTGTGCATCCAACTTGCTTGCTCACGAAGACCTAGGGCACTTGAGGAGGCCCATTTTTGGAATATACAGGCCAAGTTCTATAATGAAAAATTCCCACTAGTATATGAAAGTGATAACATGAGAGACTCTCTACTATGAAGATCATGGTGCTACTTTGAAGCACAAGTGTGGTAAAAGGATAGTAACATTCTCCCTTCTCTCTTTTTCTCTCATTTTTTAGGCCTTTTCTCTTTTTTTATGGCCTTTCTTTTTTCGGGCCCTTCTCTTTTTATGGCCTTTATATTTTTTTATTCCTCACTTGGGACAATGCTCTAATAATGATGATCATCACACTTATATTTATTTACAACTCAATGATTACAACTCGATACTAGAACAAAGATGACTCTATATGAATGCCTCCGGCGGTGTACCGGGATATGCAATGAATCAAGAGTGACATGTATGGAAGAATTATGAATGGTGGCTTTGCCACAAATACTATGTCAAGTACATGATCATGCTAAGCAATATGACAATGATGAATGTGTCATGATGAACGGAATGATGGAAAGTTGCATGGCAATATATCTCGGAATGGCTATGGAAATGCCATAATAGGTAGGTATGGTGGCTGTTTTGAGGAAGATATAAGTGGTTTATGTGTGAAAGAGCGTATCGTATCATGGGGTTTGGATGTACCGGCAAAGTTTGCGCCAACTCTCAATGTGAGAAAGGGCAATGCACGGTACCGAAGAGGCTAGCAAGGATGGAAGGGTGAGAGTGCGTATAATCCATGGACTCAACATTAGTCATAAAGAACTCACAAACTTATTGCAAAAATCTACAAGTCATCGAAAACCTCGGTACTACGCGCATGCTCCTAGGGGGATAGATTGGTAGGAAAAGACCATCGCTCGTCCCCGACCGCCACTCATAAGGAAGACAATCAAATAACACCTCATGTTTCAAATTTGTTGCATAACATTTACCATGCGTGCATGCTACGGGACTTGCAAACTTCAACACAAGTATATCTCAATTTCACAATTACTCAAATGGCACGACTTTGATATTATTACCTCCATATCTCAAAACAATCATCAAGCATCAAACTTTTCTTAGTATTCAACACATTCATAATAAAGTTTTATTATTAATCTTGCATACCAAGCATATTAGGATTTTAAGCAAATTACCATGCTATTAAGACTCTCAAAATAATCCAAGTGAAGCATGAGAGATCAATGGTTTCTTTAAAACAAATCCACCACCGTGCTCTAAAAGATATAAGTGAAGCACTAGAGCAAAACTATAAAGCTCAAAAGATATAAGTGAAGCACATAGAGTATTCTAACAAATTCCAAATCTTGTATGGCTCTCTCAAAAGGGTGTACTGCAAGGATTATTGCGGTAGACTAACAAGCAAAGACGCAAATCATAAAAGACACTCCAAGCAAAACACAGATCATGTGGTGAATAAAAATATAGCTCCAAGTAAAGTTACCGATAGAAGTAGACGAAAGAGGGGATGCCTTCTGGGGCATCCCCAAGCTTTGGCTTTTATGTGTCCTTAGATTATCTTGGGGGTGCCATGGGAATCCCCAAGCTTAGGTTCTTGCCACTCCTTGTTCCATAATCCATCAAATCTTTACCCAAAACTTGAAAACTTCACAACACAAAACTTAAAGTAGAAAATCTCGTGAGCTCCGTTAGCGAAAGAAAACAAAAGACCACTTCAAGGTACTGTAATGAAATAATTCTTTATTTATATTGGTGTTAAACCTACTGTATTCCAACTTCTCTATGGTTTATAAACTATTTTACTAGCCATAGATTCATCAAAATAAGCAAACAACACACGGAAAACAGAATCTGTCAAAAACAGAACAGTCTGTAGTAATCTGTAGCTAGCCCAAGATCTGGAACCCCAAAAATTATAAAATAAATTTCTGGACGTGATGAATTTATCTATTAATCATCTGCAAAAAATAATTAACTAAATAGAACTCCCCAAATAAAAATGACAGCAGTTCTCGTGAGCGCTAAAGTTTTTGTTTTTTACAGCAAGTTCAACAAGACTTTCCCCAAGTCTTCCCAACGGTTCTACTTGGCACAAACACTAATTAAACACAAAAACACAACGAAAACAGAGGCTAGATAAATTATTTATTACTAAACAGGAGCAAAAAGCAAGGAATAAAAATAAAATTGGGTTGCCTCCCAACAAGCGCTATCGTTTAACGCCCCTAGCTAGGCATAACAAGCAAGAATAGATCTAGGTATTGCCATCTTTGGTAGGCAATCCATAAGTGGCTCTCATGATAGATTCATATGGTAATTTTATTTTATTTCTAGGGAAGTGTTCCATGCCCTTTTTTAATGGAAATTGAAATCTAATATTCCCTTCCTTCATATCAATAATTGCACCAACCGTTCTAAGGAAAGGTCTACCGAGAATAATAGGGCAAGAAGGATTGCAATCTATATCAAGAACGATAAAATCTATGGGCACATAATTCCTATTTTCAACAATAAGAACATCATTAATTCTTCCCATAGGTTTCTTAATAGTGGAATCCGCAAGATGCAAATTTAGAGAGCAATCATCAAAATCACGGAAATCTAGCAAATCACACAAAGTTTTGGGAATAGTAGAGACACTAGCACCCAAATCACACAAAGCATAAAACTCATAATTTTTAATTTTAATTTTAATAGTAGGTTCCCACTCATCAAAAAGTTTTCTAGGGATAGAAACTTTCAACTCAAGTTTTTCTTCATAAGATTGCGTCAAGGCATCAACGATATGTTCGGTAAAGGCTTTATTTTGACTATAAGCATGAGGAGAATTTAGCAAGGATTGCAACAAGGAAATAGAATCAATTAAAGAGCAATTTTCATAATTAAATTCCTTGAAATCCAATATAGTGGGTTTAGCAACATCTAGGGTTTTATTTCTTTTAATCCCACTTTTATCAATTTCATCATCAAGATCTAAATACTCCTGCCTGCATCTACTACTATTACTCCACTCATCGACCGCTATCCAGCATGCATCTAGAGTATTAAGTTAAAAACAAGGTAACGCCTTAAGCAAGATGACATGATGTAGAGGGATAGTTTCATGCAATATGATAAAAACCCCATCTTGTTATCCTCGATGGCAACAATACAATACGTGCCTTGCTGCCCCTTCTGTCACTGGGAAAGGACACCGCAAGATCGAACCCAAAGCTAAGCACTTCTCCCATGGCAAGAAAAACCAATCTAGTAGGCCAAACCAAACTGATAATTCGAAAAGACTTGCAAAGATAACCAATCATACATAAAAGAATTCAAAGAAGATTCAAATATTATTCATAGATAAACTTGATCATAAACCCATAATTCATCGGTATCAACAAACACACCGCAAAAAGAAGGTTACATTGAATAGATCTCCACGAGAGAGGGGAGGATATTGTATTGAGATCCAAAAAGAGAGAAGAAGCCATCTAGCTACTAACTATGGATCCGTAGGTCTGAAGTAAACTACTCACACTTCATCGAAGGGGCTTGGATGATGATGTAGAAGCCCTCCGTGATCGATTCCCCTTCCGGCGGAGCTCCGGAAAAGGCCCCAAGATGGGATCTCGTGGATACAGAAAGTTGCGGCGGTGGAATTAGGTTTTTGGCTCCGTCCCCGATCGTTTGAGGGTACGTAGGTATATATAGGAGGAATGTCGGGGATATACCCCGTGGTGTAAACCGGCCGGAAGGATAATCCGGCCGGACTTGGCGATTCACCGGCGGCCTGCACAGACCAGACGATTTATAGTTCATTGGTAATCCGGCAGGCGGGCCAGAGGAGCAACAAGACCCAGCGGCCTGTCTGGCGGTTCATGAAGGCCGGTTCAACCATTGTGGGCCGGTTTAAGAGGAAAGGAATATTTACCTTTACAAAGAGTTAAGACCAGGACTTGTATCCGGTTTGTATTAGAAGGGAGACTAGTCCTAATCCTAATAGGACTCCACATGTAACCTGCCCCTTCAACATATATAAGGAGGGGCAGGGCTCCCCAAAGGGGGACAAGCTACAAGCAAGAAGAAACAATCTTAGGGCTAGACACAAAGAGGAGAGCCGGTTTACGACGACTCCCTCGTGATGATAATGAGACCTAGCCTCAAACAGCATGTAGGGTTTTTACCGGATGATGTTCCTCGGGGCCCGAAGCTGTCTAAATCCCTGTCTTGTGTTGCGTCTCTCGATTCCACTCAACCCCTCTCAAGCTACCACATAGATGCGTTGGCCTCGCGACTAAGTCCTGACACTAAGGACATCTGCCGTGACAAATCCACGACAGTTGGCGCCCACCGTGGGGCTGCGCACGGTGGTGTTGAGTTCTTGAAGGGATCTTTTTCTAGGGTTCGAGAAACTCGCAATGGACCGAAAAAATTCGCGTGGTCTCCCGGTTCATCAGTTGAGATTAAAAGGAATTGGTGAAAGATGCAACCCGTCCGCCATCACAATTGCGTGATCCGCCATAGCACAGTTGTTTTCTCTGCAGGCGTGATCCGCCCAGACCAAAAGAAAGTCAATCTCCGTCGTTGCATCATCATACAAGGGCGTATGCTGGGTATCAAATCGCTGGACCATCGATCTAAAAGCCCGCACGCATAATCTTCAGTTGAGATCCGCCAAGACCAGAAGTTTCATTGCGGCGGCAGCAAGCAAAACCAGAAGTTGTTTTGTCATTGAAGTTTCCATGAGAAGGCAAGATTGCTTAATCAGATTGGATGGAGTACTAGTCCGCGTGAGAATCAAATCAGCAAGACACGTCAAAGTGAATCAATTATTACCAAGTGAAAGAAGACCACGAATCGGTTTGGTCAACTCATCATGACTCGGAAACAGATACGACCATAGTTTGGTTTCGAGCTGCTACCCGCCGGTTTAGCTTTGGCCAGAGCCACAAATCGCGGCGAGTCCGAGTCGTCTCTCCGGTCCTCAAGATGCATCCCCAGGCACGCGTCCACACCTGCGGCCTCGCCTCCCGCTGCCGCTTCTGCTACGGCCCGGTGCCTCTCCGCGGTTACCCCTTGCTGGTGGAGCCGTCCGCTGCGGCCACGGCTACAGCCGACTGGGCGGCACCGCCATTGAACCGGTTGCCTTTGACACGCCTGCCGAGCCACCACAGTTCTTCTGACCCGCTTGTGGTCACCTCTTAGCACCGCCAGAGCTATTCTGCCACGCATGTTCTGATCCGTCGCGCCGCCCGAGTCCAGCCTCTGCCGAGTGCTGCCGGAGCGGCCACCGCCATTGCCATCTTCGCTTCAGCCGGCCTGTCGCCTTGCCGGTTGTTTCTGCTTACTCCTGCTCCGTGCCACCTCGATTGCGCCGGATTGCCTCTGCTCTACTGCGCTGGATTGCCGTCAAATTGTCGTGCCTTCGGCTGCCTTAAAACGATGGCCTCTACCGCAAACCGCCACCATCTTTGTGTCACTCCTCTGCGGAGCTGTCCACCGGGTTGCCGCGTCGCTCGCCTCAAAGCCCCGTATCAAGATTCAAGAGCCACCAGTCACTGTGCATGTTGAGCTGCCCGAGGCCCCTCACTCCGCCGCCGCTGATTGGACACTACCCTGGCCAAGCGCCTCTCGCTGTATCTTGAGTCGCCTGTTGGGCCAAACCCAAAGTCGCTCCGGTGGCTTGCCGTTGCCACGAGCCGCCCTGTTTTTCCACCTCACGCTATTGTTGAACTACCGGAACGTCCTTGCGCGCCGCTCCTGCCAAGCCGTGCCGGACTACTCCGACGGCTCCATAAAGCCGTCCGACCACTGCCGGGTCAATGGGCGCCGGCCATTGCCGGGTCAGCTCTGTTTCTTCTGCGCTGCCGTCACCCCTTTGCAGGGCCAACCTCAACATGCACGCGGTGTGCCGCCATTGTCCGAGCCACCGCGGCCTTAAACCGCCACTCGGAGCTGCCATGAGCCGCCGAGTTGCTGATGCGTCCAAATTTGCCTTTGCTGATGCGTTTCAAACAAGCCGCCTCCGTAGCAACTCGCCGTTGGGGCCGCTTCACCGATGCATCAGTGAGGCCGTGCCCCTGGTTCTTTGCCTCGCCGCTATTGCCTTGCAAAGGTTCACCGCGAGTCGCCCGTTGTCAAGGCTCCTGCTTGTGATCAGCGGCGTGGTTGTATAATATGGTGTACTGGTGGATAATAGTGTCGATTCTTCACCCTGTCAAGAAATTATGATCAAAGTTAGCCATTTCACCCTCTGGCAAGAGAGGGGTGAGCAACAAACCAAGGAGAGAATTGGGCAAAAGCAACAAGTGAAAAAAAACACTGCATACAGGCGCATGCACATCCACAAAGAAAGGGACGGGACAAAGAATCTGTGTGCATGCAAAAAGGTGGGGGAGGAGAACGTGGGCAGAAGGATACAGTGGCTCAAGGCTGATTATTGCAACTGCCCGACGCCTCTTCCATAGCAATCCAGGAAACATTACTCCATGAAGTGGTCAGACGCGTCCGGCGATTTAAAAAGATCGGACAAAGTTCAAAGTATATCTGAGAACTCTTTTTCGTCCAACTATATCATCCATTACTGATGCCCGCGTTTGTCTGACAAGTTGCCAGGTGCTATCTTTTCTATATATTTTATTAGCACATATTAATTTGTTTGAATACAGTTACTCTGTCTTTCAATATATTTTATGCAGGACAAAGTCCACTACAAAAGTGGCGTTGTACCATGGATAGGAGGCTCGCACCGGTTTAAATGTCGTGGCGAACTCTCGCACCTGCACCGACTGCCGCTGCCGCGCCCGAATTGTCGGTCCGCACTAATTTAAGATGCCGAGGCCGACTCCCCCATCCACACCGGTTTACATACACTTGCCGGGACCGCGCCCGCGATTGACTCGCCGTCCGCGCGGTTTACCGTGCCCGCAATTAACTCGTTCGACCATATAGAGCATTACTATCATCTATCATTCCCAAATATCAGGTGATATCCATCTAAAATTATTTTATTAATACTTATTGTTTTATCAAAGAACAGTTTATCTTTGACTTGGTCTGCAATATTGTTTATGCAGGACAATTATTTGCTGCAAAAATGATTATTATGTCACGGATTTAAAGCTCGCGCCAATATTATGAAGCGCCAGCATCCAACCATACCGCATTGTTCAATATGATGTGGTTCACTCGCCCGTCCGTGCCGATTTACGACACCGATGCTGATCTTCCCCGTCCGTGGTGGTTTACAACGCCGCGGCCGACTCATCTGTCTGTGCCGCCTCTGATGCTGCGGTCATATTTTCCGTCCGTCTCTCGCAGCCTGGTCTACATCAACATACCAGGCCGCACCGGTCTGCATGAGCTATTTATTGAGTATGAGCAAGTCATTGCTTGGGTAGCCCGGTTTTCTTTCAACATAATGGAGGCAAATTATCATATACTATCAACCACCGTCCGCACTGGGTGGTTCAATGGGCAGGCGCACAAGTCGCCGGCGCTACAGTTTGGTTAGCTTCAAATCACCAGTTGGAAGGAACCATTGGCCGAGTTGCTGCAGTCACCTCAACCTTATGTTATCAACACCAAGGATATACAAGTTATGCCGGTTTATATCATGGTCAAATATGAAAAGTTTCAAGCCAACTCCTCGAGTCACCTTGAGACTCGGGGGCTACGATGACATGACTCAGCAAATCTTGCTAGTTTTAGCAAATTTAAGAACTCCAGGACGATGGAGGGAAAGATAACCCGGTCCAGGAGGCCACTGTTATTTGAAGGCCGTCAGAAAATTTCCGGCTTAGAAAGTATATGACAGTTACAAAACTCCCGGCTCAATGAAGAAGATCTGGGTCATCAGAAAAGATTCCGGTTTAAAATCCGGCTCAAAGGAAGTCAGTCTCATTGAAGCTCTCAAATATCTGGTTCAAGGGAAATCTGTTCTCCCACAAAGCTCTGAAGCGCCCAAATCCGGTTTAACAATGTCCGGTTCAAAAAAGAATTAACTTCTCACAAGTTTGAGTTTAAAGACCGTCAGAAAATTTCCGGCTGAAAATGAAGATTCCGGTTTAAAATCCGGGTCAAGGGAAAGATGTCTCCCACAAAGCTTTGAAGCTCTCACTCCGGTTCAAGATCCCGGTTCAAGAAGAATTTATCTCTTGCAAAAAGGTTAAAAATTACCGAAGAGGACCTGCTGCCATGATGCGCGGTTCAAACATGGGTATCCTGCCTTATTGGCCTAACATATTATTGATCACATGGGGGCTTCTGCTTCATAAAGCGGGGTCTCTGTCTTTCTTATCATGCGTGGTTACACGGAGTGGCTCTGTTTTTAAAGCGGACTCCGGTTTACCCCTTGACATTTGCTTTTTATGCATCACTGGGGGCCTTGGTCGTGTCCGAACCAACGCGACACCTTTTGATAGGCGACAGCCACCAGATCACTTGGGGACATGGTCAAGTCTGAACCAGTCATGCCTCTTGGTCGGCCTAAGGCCACAAAATCACTTGGGGGCTTGGTCGAACTCGAACCATTGCCACGCCTCTTGATCTGGCATATATGCCACGAATCATTTGGGGACCTGGCTGACTTGAATCATTGTCACTCCTATTGGGGGCTTGGTCCTGTCCGACCATGGTAATACCATCTGATCAGCTCAGTATAGCATATTTTTGCAAACGGTTTTTATCATTGCCTTTGTTTCCATATTTTTTCATAACTGTTATTTGATTTTTGTTGCGTTTTTTAAACCGACAACGTTTTAATCCGGTTCAACTATCAATTACAAATTGACGGAACACGGTCAAGTCCTAATCCGGGGGCCATCTGCCCGGTTTGATTTTCTATTATCATCCTATTATGGAGTAAACCGGCGTTCATTAACCCGACTTGACTTTCAATTACAAATTGTCAGTACATGACCAATTATAGTCCGGCGATTATTAATCCGGTCTGGTTCGACTACATGTCGCCAGTATTATATATGGATAATCCGGTGTCTATCATAACCCGGTGCGGTTTTATCATAAGCCGACACAATATGGAAGGAGTTATCAGTACTCAAGATTGGGATTATCACCCTTACTACAGAAAGTTGGTAAACCAGCGAGGTGATTCAATGTCACAGGTATGATATATTTCATATTTGATTGTTCTTAAGTGCAGCCTTGGTTATAAACCCAGGTTATATGTTGGGCATTATGACCCGTCCGGCGGTAAACCGCCAGGACACTTTAAACTTGTTGTATGCAGAAACAGGTTGAATAAAGCATGATTATAAATTATCCGGTATTTATTAAACCAGCCTGGCTTTGGACTATACGTCGCCAGTATATATTTGGATTGCGCCATTGGAATCATGCGCTTATAAATGATTGGGTCATATTATTCAAATAGCAAAACTTGGTTGAATTTTCATTATGATATTGGATGAATAAGGTTTCATACCGGATTATATTATCTTGAATAGCCAACATGGCTGGATTTTTATTATTGTTATTAATATTATGATTGAGGTTTTCAAAGTCGCTTTAGCGCAATGGATATTATGTTATCAATGGATATATTCTACAATTGAAGGAATAGTCCCGAGTTGCTGCAGGCTTACAACCCGGCACTTGGGGGCTACATTATTGAAGTTGAGATTACATCAAATATGCTAGTCTCATGTCGCTGCAAGCATGCACCATGACACTGGGGGCTAATGCAAAGACATTCTTTGTTCATCTTATTGAAGACCCGACTCATCACATTATAATGAGCCGGCCCTTGGGGGCTACCAATTGCTCCTGTTAAACAATTCAAGGTACAAAGCTTTTTATTCATTATATTGAAGGGTCCACTGCTCAGTTGGTAAAGCAAAAGGCTCTTAACCTTGTGGACATGAATTCAAGCCCCATGATGGGGGTTACATCATATGATGTTATTTTCATTGAAGTATCTATCAAAGTCCATGCTCATTATTGCATAATGACCCGGCCCTTGGGGGCTACACTGGTTGAAGTCTTTATGAGCATCAGGAAATTACAAGTCCCAGGTTGCTGCAAGCATAACAACCCGGCACTTGGGGGCTACATAATATGGAATGTTCAGTTTTACTAAGTGACTGGGATGAACAACATGGATTTCTTCAAAGTGGCAGTAATTATATGAAAACAAGTCTCAAATCATCACTTTGTTCTATTCAAGACTTGGGGGCTACAGGTAATATGGATATAAGGGAGAAAAAAATCTTCAAATGCTCAGTTTTGAGCAATAATTATGACCTGGAGTTGGTGACAATTATGACTTGGTGCCATCCATATTTACAATCCGGCAATTTTGGTAATATTAATTCGGCAAATTTTACATCTTCAAACCGGCTGAATATCAGATGAGTATGTCAAGACCAATATTTCTTAAAACCGGCGCCTTGGAAGCCGATTCAAGTGGATTATTCTTCACATTATTTTTTCTATAAAAAGCCAACATCAGCAATTTGAGTATGAAGCTGGTTATTAACCCGGATTTTCTAGGAGGAGGTGACAAGGATTTAAGGATGATCAAGTGCCGGTTTACAAGAGTATTTAAACTGGAGCACAACCCGACGAATTTGTTCTTATGTTTATGTTGCAGATCAGTTTAACATGGATGAATCCAAATTAAACTGGGGGCTAATGTCGGGGATATACCCCGCGGTGTAAACCGGCTGGAAGGATAATCCGACCGGACTTGGCGATTCACCAGCGGCCTGCACAGACCAGACGGTTTATAGTTCATTGGTAATCCGGCAGGCGGGCTAGAGGAGCAACAAGACCCGGCGGCCTGTCTGGCGGTTCATGAAGGCCGATTCAACCATTGTGGGCCGGTTTAAGAGGAAAGGAATATTTACCTTTACAAAGAGTTAAGACCAGGACTTGTATCCGGTTTGTATTAGAAGGGAGACTAGTCCTAATCCTAATAGGACTCCACATGTAACCCGCCCCTTCAACATATATAAGGAGGGGCAGGGCTCCCCAAAGGGGGACAAGCTACAAGCAAGAAGAAACAATCTTAGGGCTAGACACAAAGAGGAGAGCCGGTTTACGGCGACTCCCTCGTGATGATAATGAGACCTAGCCTCAAACAGCATGTAGGGTTTTTACCGGATGATGTTTCCCGGGGCCCGAAGCTGTCTAAATCCCTGTCTTGTGTTGCGTCTCTCGATTCCACTCAACCCCTCTCAAGCTACCACATAGATGCGTTGGCCTCGCGACTAAGTCCTGACACTAAGGACATCTGCCGTGACAAATCCACGACAAGGAAGGAGTACGTCGGTGGAGCTTCGAGGGGCCCATGAGGCAGGGGGCACGCCCTAGGGGGGAGCCCTCCACCCTCGTGACCGCCTCGTGGCTTTCTTGACGGAGGGTCCAAGTCTCCTGGATCTTATCTGATGAGAAAATCTCGTTCCTGAAGGTTTCATTCCGTTTGGACTCGGTTTGATATTCTGTTTCTCCGAAACACTGAAATAGGCAAAAAAAACAGCAATTCTGGGCTGGGCCTCTGGTTAATAGGTTAGTCCCAAAAATAATATAAAAGTGGAAAATAAAGCCCAGTATAGTCCAAAACAGTAGATAATATAGCATGGAGCAATCAAAAATTATAGATACGTTGGAGACGTATCAAGGAGTCACATACCAAAGAACAATCCCCCCAAGCAGTTTTGTGAGAGGTGCTTTGAGCAAGGAGATCGAAAATCGCAGCAGAATGAGCTAGAACTCGTGCTTGAGCTGGATGGTGTTTTTTTGGGAGGAAGAAGAAGTGTGTAGGTGTAGGAATAAGTGGAGGGGGCCACCGTGGGCCCACGAGGTAGGGGGCGCGCCCTGGACCCTCGTGGCCAAGCGCTTGCTCCCCTTTTGTGTTCTTAGTGCCAGATATTCTCAAATATTCCAGAAAAAATCATATTAAATTGGCAGGGCATTTGGAGAACTTTTATTTTTGGGGTATTTTCATATTGCACGGATAATTCAGAAAACTGACAGAAAATACTATTTTTACTTTATTTCAACTAAATAACAAAAAGTAAAAGGAGGGTATAGAAGGTTGGGCTTTCTAACTTCATCCATCTCATGCTCATCAAAAGGAATCCACTAACAAGGTTGATCAAGTCTTGTTAACAAACTCATTTCGAGTAACATGAAACCAAAGAAATTTTGAATGACACTATGTTACCTCAACGGGGATATGCACATCCCCAATAATAAGAATATCATATTTCTTCTTGAAAGTAGGAAGAGGAAATTCAAAACCTCCAAAAATAATCGATGGAATTTTTCCAATAGAATTGATACTGTGGACTTGAGGTTGTTTCCTCGGAAAGTGTACCGTATGCTCATTACCATTAACATGAAAAGTGACATTGCCTTTGGTGCAATCCATAACAGCCCCTACAGTATTCAAAAAGGGTCTTCCAAGAATAATAGACATACTATCGTCCTTGGGAATATCAAGAATAAGAAAGTACGTTAAAATAGTAATGTTTGCAACCACAACAGGCACATCCTCAGAAATACCGACAGGTATAGTAGTTGATTTATCAACCATTTGCAAAGATATTTCAGTAGGTGTCAACTTATTCAAATCAAGTCTACGATATAAAGAGAGAGGCATAACACTAACACCGGCTCCAAGATCACATAAAGCAGTTTTAACATAGTTTCTTTTAATGGAGCATGGTATAGTTGGTATTACATCATTATCAAGATCAACAACAGGTTCAGCTTCTACATCATTATCATTGCTAGGTTGAGCATCAACATGAACATTATCATTAATATTATCACTAGTTTCATGTTCATTACCAGATTGTGTTTCAGCATCAGAAATAGAGATATCATTGGGATTCTCAGGTGTGTCAACAACAGGTTCACTAGAAGCATGCAAAATCCTATCATTTTTCTTTTTCTTCCTCTTAGAAGGACTAGGTGCATCAATATCATTTCTCTGAGAATCTTGCTCAATTCTCTTAGGATGGCCCTCAGGATACAAAGGTTCCTGGGTCATTTCACTACCTCTAGTCATAACTCTAACAACATTATCATTTTTCTTACTATTTAATTTATTGAGCAAATCATTCTAAGCTTTAAGTACTTGTTCTACTTGAGTGGTAACCATAGAAGCATGTTTACTAATGAGTTTAAGTTCACCTTTAACTCTAGACATATAATCACCCAAGTGTTCAACCATATAAGCATTTTGTTTCAATTGTCTACCAAAATAAGCATTGAAGTCTTCTTGCTTAACCATAAAGTTATCAAACTCATCCAAACATTGGCTAGCAAACTTAGTAGGAGGGATTTCAGCTTTATCATATCTATAGAGAGAATTTACCTTTACTACATGTGTCGGGTTATCAAGACCATGTATTTCTTCAATAGGTGATGGATTAAAACCATATATTTCTTCAACAAGCGGTAAATTAAGACCATGTATTTCTTCAATAGGAGGCAAATTCTTAACATCTTCAGCTTTAATACCCTTTTCTTTCATGGATTTCTTTGCCTCTTGCATATCTTCAGGACTGAGAAATAGAACACCACTTTTCTTTGGAGTTGGTTTAGGAATAGGCTCAGGAGCTGGATCGGGGAGCGTCCAGTTATTTTCATTTTTCAACATATTATTCAATAGAATTTCAGCTTCATCCGGTATTCTTTCCCTGAAAACAGAACCAACACAACTATCCAGGTGATCTCTGGAAGCATCGGTTAGTCCATTATAAAAGATATCAAGTATTTCATTTTTCTTAAGAGGATGATCATGCAAAGCATTAAGTAATTGGAGAAGCCTCCCCTAAGCTTGTGGCAGACTCTCTTCTTAAATTTGCACAAAATTATATATATCCCTTAAGGTAGCTTGTTTCTTATGAGCAGGGAAATATTTAGCAGAGAAGTAATAGATCATATCCTGGGGACTACGCACACAACCAGGATCAAGAGAATTAAACCATATCTTAGCATCACCCTTTAATGAGAACGGGAATATTTTAAGGATATAAAAGTAGCGAGTTCTATCATCATTAGTGAACAGGGTGGCTATATCATTTAATTTAGTAAGATGTGCCACAACAGTTTCAGATTCATAGCCATAAAAAGGATCAGATTCAACCAAAATAATTATATCAGGATCAATAGAGAATTCATAATCCTTATCACTAACAAAGATAGGTGAAGTAGCATAAGAAATATCATATTTCATTCTAGCATTCAGAGTTTTTTATTTAAGATTAGCTAATAATTTCTTCAGATCACTTCTATCATGGCATGCAAGAAAGTCTCTTTTAGTTTCTTCATCCATAACATAGCCCTCAGGCACAACATGCAATTCATATTTATTAGGAGAGCCTTCATCATCACTTTCATCAATATTATCAGTTTCAATAATTTCATTCTCTCTAGCCCTAGCAAGTTGTTCATCAAGAAATTCACCAAGTGGCACAATAGTATCAAGCATAGAAGTAGTTTCATCATAAGTATCATGCATAGCAGAAGTGGCATCATCAATAATATGCGACATATCAGAATTAATAGCAGAAGCAGGTTTAGGTGTCGCAAGCTTACTCAAAACAGAAGGTGAATCAAGTGCAGAGCTAGATGGCAGTTCCTTACCTCCCCTCGTAGTTGAGAGATAAATTTTTGTTTTCGCGTCTTTCAAGTTCTTCATAGTGACCAGCAGATATAAATCCCAAGTGACTCAAAGAATAGAGCTATGCTCCCCGACAACGGCGCCAGAAAATAGTCTTGATAACCCACAAGTATAGGGGATCGCAACAGTTTTCGAGGGTAGAGTATTCAACCCAAATTTATTGATTCGACACAAGGGAAGCCAAAGAATATTCTCAAGTATTAGCAGCTGAGTTATCAATTCAACCACACCTGGAAACTTAATATCTGCAGCGAAGTGTTTAGTAGCAAAGTAATATGATAGTAGTGGCAACGGTGGTAAAAGGTAATGGTAGCAAAAGTAATATTTTTGGTGTTTTATAGTGATGATAACAATAGCAACGGAAAAGTAAATAAGCGAAGAACAATATATGGAAAGCTCGTAGGCATTGGATCGGTGATGGAGAATTATGTCGAATGTGGTTCATCATGTAACAGTCATAACATAGGATGACACAGAACTAGCTCCAATTCATCAATGTAATGTAGGCATGTATTCTGAATATAGTCATACATGCTTATGGAAAAGAACTTGCATGACATATTTTGTCCTACCCTCTCGTGGCAGCGGGGTCCTAGCGGAAACTAAGGGATATTAAGGCCTCCTTTTAATAGAGTACCGGACCAAAGCATTAACATATGGTGAATACATGAACTCCTCAAACTATGGTCATCACCGGGAGTAGTCCTGATTATTGTCACTTCGGGGTTGCCGGATCATAACACATAGTAGGTGACTATAGACTTGCAAGATAGGATCAAGAACTCACATATATTCATGAAAACATAATAGGGTCAAATCTGAAATCATGGCACTCGAGCCCTAGTGACAAGCATTAAGCATAGCAAAGTCATAGCAACATCAATATCAGAACATAGTGGATACTAGGGATCAAACCCTAACAAAACTAACTCGATTACATGATAAATCTCATCCAACCCATCACCGTTCAGCAAGCCTATGATGGAATTACTCACGCACGACGGTGAGCGTCATGAAATTGGTGATGGTGGATGGTTGATGATGACGACGGCGATGGATTCCCCTCTTCGGAGCCCCAAACGGACTCCAGATCAGCCCTCCCGAGAGAGTTTAGGGCTTGGCGACGGCTCTGTATCGTAAAACGCGATGAATCTTTTTCCCTGATTTTTTCTCCCCGAACACGAATATATGGAGTTGGAGTTGAGGTCGGTGGAACTCCAGGGGGCCCACGAGGCAGGGGGCGCGCCCAGGGGGTAGGGTGCACCCCCACCCTCGTGGACAGGGTGTGGGCCCTTGGCATAGATCTTTCTTCCAGTATTTTTTATATATTCCAAAATAATTCTCCGTTGATTTTCAGGTCATTCCGAGAACTTTTATTTCTGCACAAAAATAATGATACGTCCATTTTGCATCATGCTTTTATATTGATATTTATTGCATTGTGGGCTGTTATTACACATTATGTCACAATACTTATGCCTATTCTCTCTTATTTTACAAGGTTTACATAAAGAGGGAGAATGCCGGCAGCTGAGATTCTGGGCTGGAAAAGGAGCAAATATTATAGGCCTATTCTGCACAGCTCCAAAAGTCCTAAAACTCCACGGAAGACGTTTTCCAAATATATAAAAAATACTGAGAGCAAGAACTTCACCAGGGGGGCCACACCCTGCCCACGAGGGTGGGGGGTGCGCCCCCTACCTCGTGGGCCCCCTGGTGGCCCTCCGGTGACGATCTTCTTCTATATGAAGTCTTTTGATGGAAAAAAATAAGAAGCCATCTTCTCGGACGAAACTCCGCCGCCACGAGGCGGAACCTTGGTGGAACCAATCTAGGGCTCTGGCGGAGCTGTTCTACCAGGGAAACTTCCCTCCCGGAGGGGGAAATCATCGCCATCGTCATCACCAACGCTCCTCTCATCGGGAGAGGGCAATCTCCATCAACATCTTCATCAGCACCATCTCCTCTCAAAACCCTAGTTCATCTCTTGTATCCAATTCTTGTCTCCAAGTCCGGGATTGGTGCTAGTAGGTTGCTAGTAGTGTTAATTACTCCTTGTAGTTGATGCTAGTTGGCTTAATTAGTGGAAGATCATATGTTCAGATCCTATATGCATATTAATACCCCTCTGATTATGAACATGTTTATGCTTTGTGAGTAGTTACTTTTGTTCCTGAGGACATGGGAGAAGTCTTGCTATTAATAGTCATGTGAATTTGGTATTCGTTCGATATTTTGATGAGATGTATGTTGTTTCTCCTCTAGTGGTGTTATGTGAACGTCAACTACATGACACTTCACCATTATTTGGGCCTAGAGGAAGGCATTGGGAAGTAATAAGTAGATGATGGGTTGCTAGAGTGACAGAAGCTTAAACCCTAGTTTATGCGTTGCTTCGTAAGGGGCTGATTTGGATCCATATGTTTCATGCTATGGTTAGGTTTACCTTAATACTTTTGTTGTAGTTGCGGATGCTTGCAATAGAGGTTAATCATAAGTGGGATGCTTGTCCAAGTAAGGTCAGTACCCAAGCACCGGTCCACCCACATACCAAATTATCAAAGTACCGAACGCGAATCATATGAACGTGATGAAAACTAGCTTGATGATATTCCCATGTGTCCTCGGGAGCGCTTTTCTCTATATAAGAGTTTGTCGAGGCTTGTCCTTTGCTACAAAAAGGATTGGGACACCTTGCTGCACTTTATTTACTTTTGTTACTTGTTGCTCGTTACAAACTATCCTATCACAAAACTATCTGTTACCACTTATTTCAGTACTTGTAGAGAATACCTTGGTGGAAACCGCTTATCATTTCCTTCTGCTTCTCATTGGGTTCAACACTCTTACTTATCGAGAGGACTATGATAGATCCCCTATACTTGTGGGTTATCAAGACTCTTTTCTGGCGCCGTTGCCGGGGAGTGAAGCGCCTTTGGTAGGTGGAATTTGGTAAGGAAAAATTTATATAGTGTGCTGAAATTTACTGTCACTTGTTACTATGGAAAGTAATCCTCTGAGGGGCTTGTTTGGGGTATCTTCACCCCGACCAGTAGAGCAAAGAGTTGCTCCTCAACCTACTCAACCTACTGAAAATGAAAATGAAAATGAAAATGCCTTCTTTGAAATTCCTTCGGGTATGATAGAAAAACTGCTAGCTAATCCTTTTTTAGGAGATGAAACAAAACATCCTGATGAGCATCTAGTATATGTGGATGAAGTTTGTGGATTATTTAAGCTTGCAGGTGTACCCGGAGATGTTGTTAAGAGGAAGGTCTTCCCTTTATCTTTGAAGGGAGATGCATCGACATGGTATAGGCTATGTGATGATATGGGGTCTTGGAATTACAAATGATTGAAATTGGAATTTCATCAGAAGTTTTATCCTATGCATCTTGTTCATCATGATCGCAATTACATATATAATTTTTGGCCTCGCGAAGGAGAAAGCATCGCTCAAGCTTCGGGGAGGCTTAAATCAATGTTATATTCATGCCCCAATCACGAGCTCTCAAGAGAAATGATTATTCAAAAATTTTATGCTCGGCTTTCCGATAACAATTGCACCATGCTTGATACTTCTTGTGCTGGCTCTTTTATGATGAAGACTATTGCATTCAAATGGGATTTATTGGAAATAATTAAACGCAACTCTGAAGATTGGGACCTCGACAATGGTAAGGAGTCAGGTATGACACCTAGTTTTGATTGTGTTAAATCTTTTATGGATACCGATATTTTTCGTAAATTTAGCACTAAATATGGACTTGACTCTGAGATAGTAGCTTCTTTATGTGAATCTTTTGCTACTTATGTTGATCTCCCCAAGGAGAAGTGGTTTAAATATCATCCTCCCATAGAAGTAAAAGTAGCTGCACCTATTAAAGTTGAAGAAAAGATTGTTACTTATAATGATCATATTGTTCCTACTTATGTTGAGAAACCACCTTTCCCTGTTAGGATAAAGGATCATGCTAGAGCTTCAACTGTAGTTCGTAAAAGCAATATTAAAACATATACACCTCCTGAACAAGTTAAAGTTGAACCTAATATTGCTATTGTTAAAGATCTCTTGTCTGGTAATATTGATGGGCATGTTATTTATTTCTGTGATGAAACTGCTAGAATTGCTAAACCCTGTGCTAAAGATAAACCTAGACCTGTGGTAGGCATGCCTGTTATTTCTGTTAAAATAGGAGATCATTGTTATCATGGCTTATGTGATATGGGTGCTAGTGCTAGTGCAAT
The DNA here is from genome assembly GCF_018294505.1 of Triticum aestivum. Classification (NCBI taxonomy): domain Eukaryota; kingdom Viridiplantae; phylum Streptophyta; class Magnoliopsida; order Poales; family Poaceae; genus Triticum; species Triticum aestivum. Next base: position 583,050,198 of record NC_057809.1, on the reverse strand, counting down.
ACCTTATTTCTTATACAAAGAAGTTATGCATTATATTGCACCTGCTGAGATGGAAGATATTGATGTCACAATTAAACTTTCCAATAGAGATACTATTTCACCAATGGGAATTGCTAGAGATATTGAAGTCTTGTGTGGGAAAACTAAATATCCTGCTGATTTTCTTGTTCTTCGTTCCCCATAAGATAGCTTTTCTCCTATTATATTTGGTAGACCCTTCCCGAACACTATTAATGCTACCATAGATTGCAAAAGGGATGTTGTTACTATCGGTTTAGATGATATGACTCATGAATTTAATTTCTCTAAATTTAGTAGGCAACATCGTGAAGAAGAATTACCTAGTAAGGATGAAATTATTGGTCTTTCTTCTATTACCGTACCTCCTAGTGATCCTTTAGAACAATATTTGCTAGACCATGAGAATGACATGTTTATGAATGAAAGAAGGGAATTAGATGAAGTATTCTTTAAACAGGAACCTATTCTGAAAAACAATTTACCTGTTGAAATCCTAGGGGATCCTCCTCCACCCAAGGGTGATCCCGTGTTTGAGCTTAAACCGTTACCTGATACTCTTAAATATGCATATCTTGATGAGAAAAAGATATATCCTGTTATTATTAGTGCTAACCTTTTAGAGCATGAGGAAGAGAGATTATTGAAAACTCTGAAGAAGCACCGTGCTGCTATTGGGTATACTCTTGATGATCTTAAGGGCATTAGTCCCACTCTATGTCAACATAAAATTAATTTGGAAGAAGATGCTAAACCAGTTCGTGATCATCAACGCCGGCTGAATCCTAAAATGAAAGAAGTGGTAAGAAAGGAAATACTAAAGCTCCTTGAGGCAGGTATAATCTATCCCGTTGCTGATAGTCAGTGGGTAAGCCCCGTCCATTGTGTCCCTAAGAAGGGAGGTATTACTGTTGTTCCTAATGATAGAGATGAATTGATCCCTCAAAGAATTATTACAGGTTATAGGATGGTAATTGATTTCCGCAAATTAAATAAAGCTTCTAAAAAGGATCATTACCCCTTACCTTTTATCGATTAAATGTGAGAAAGATTATCCAAACATACACATTTTTGCTTTCTAGATGGTTATTCTGGTTTCTCTCAAATACCCGTGTCAGCTAAAGATCAATCAAAGACTACTTTTACATGCCCTTTTGGTACTTTTTCTTATAGACGTATGCCTTTTGGTTTATGTAATGCACCTACTACCTTTCAAAGATGCATGATGGCTATATTCTCTGACTTTTGTGAAAAGATTTGTGAGGTTTTCATGGACGACTTTTCCGTCCATGGATCTTCTTTTTGATGATTGCTTGAGCAACCTTGATCGAGTTTTGCAGAGATGTGAAGAAACTAATCTTGTCTTGAATTGGGATAAGTGCCACTTTATGGTTAATGAAGGTATTGTCTTGGGGCATAAAGTTTCTGAAAGAGGTATTGAAGTTGATAAAGCCAAAGTTGATGTTATTGAGAAGATGCTATGTCCCAAGGACATCAAAGGTATAAGAAGTTTCCTTGGCCATGCCGGATTTTATAGGAGGTTCATTAAGGACTTCGCAAAAATTTCTCGGCCTTTGACTAATTTATTACAAAAAGATATACCATTTGTTTTTGATGATGATTGCGTGGAAGCATTTGAAATACTTAAGAAAGCATTGATCTCTGCACCCATTGTTCAACCACCTGATTGGAATTTACCCTTTGAAATTATGTGTGATGCAAGTGATCATGCTGTAGGTGCCATTCTAGGACAAAGAGTTGATAAGAAATTAAATGTTATTCAATATGCTAGTAAAACCCTAGACAATGCTCAAAGAAATTATGCTACTACTAAAAAAGAATTCTTAGCAGTTGTATTTTCTTGTGATAAGTTCAGACCTTATATTGTTGATTCTAAAGTAACTATTCACACTGATCATGCTGCTATTAAATATCTTATGGAAAAGAAAGATGCTAAACCTAGACTTATTAGATGGGTTCTCTTGCTACAAGAATTTGATTTGCATATTGTTGATAGAAAGGGAGCTGAGAACCCCGTTGCAGACAACTTGTCTAGGTTTGAAAATGTGCTTGATGACCCACTTCCTATTGATGATAGCTATCCTGATGAGCAATCAAATGTCATAAATGCTTCTCATACTGCTCCATGGTATGCTGATTATGCTAATTACATTGTTGCTAAGTTTATACCACCTAGTTTCACATACCAGCAAAAGAAAAAGTTCTTCTATGATTTGAGGCATTACTTTTGGGATGACCCACATCTTTATAAAGGAGTAGATGGTGTTATTAGACGTTGTGTACCTGAGCATGAACAGGAACAGATCCTACACAAGTGTCACTCTGAAGCTTATGGAGGACACCATGCTGGAGATAGAACTGCACATAAGGTATTGCAATATGGTTTTTATTGGCCTACTCTCTTCAAGGATGCCCGTAAGTTTGTCTTATCTTGTGATGAATGCCAAAGAATTGGTAATATTAGTAGACGTCAAGAAATGCCTATGAATTATTCACTTGTTATTGAGCCATTTGATGTTTGGCGCTTTGACTATGTGGGACCTTTTCCTTCCTCTAATGGTTATACACACATTCTAGTTGCTGTTGATTACGTTACTAAGTGGGTAGAAGCTATTCCAACTAGTAGTGCTGATCATAACACCTCTCTTAAAATGCTTAAACAAGTTATTTTTCCAAGATTTGGAGTCCCTAGATATTTAATGACTGATGGTGGTTCACATTTTATTCATGGTGCTTTCCGTAAAATGCTTGCTAAGTATGATGTTAATCATAGAATTGCATCCCCTTATCACCCTCAGTCTAGTGGTCAAGTAGAATTGAGTAATAGAGAGCTTAAATTAATTTTGCAAAAGACTGTCAATAGATCTAGAAAGAATTGGTCCAAGAAACTTGATGATGCATTATGGGCCTCTAGAACTGCATATAAAAATCCTATGGGTATGTCTCCGTATAAAATGGTCTATGGAAAAGCCTGTCACTTACCTCTCGAACTAGAACACAAGGCTTATTGGGCTATTAAAGAACTCAATTATGATTTTAAACTTGCTGGAGAGAAGAGGTTATTTGATATTAGCTCACTTGATGAATGGAGAACCCAAGCCTATGAAAATGCCAAGTTGTTTAAAGAAAAAGTTAAAAGATGGCATGATAAAAGGATACAAAAGCGTGAGTTTAATGTAGGTGATTATGTATTGCTATACAACTCTCGTTTAAGATTTTTTGCAGGAAAACTTCTCTCTAAATGGGAAGGTCCTTACGTTATCGAGGAGGTCTATCGTTCCGGTGCCATAAAAATCAACAACTTCGAAGGCACAAATCCGAAGGTGGTGAACGGTCAAAGGATCAAACACTATATCTCAGGTAATCCCATAAATGTCGAAACCAATGTTATTGAAACCGTAACCCCAGAGGAATACATAAGGGACACTTTCCGAAACGTTTCAAACTCCGAAAAGGAATAGGTATGTGGTACGGTAAGTAAACCGACCCCAAAACAGTTTTAAGGCAATATTTATCTGTTTTGGAATATTTAGAAAAATAGAAAAATAAGAAGCAGTTCGGGAAGGACACGAGGCCTCCATGAGGGTGGAGGGCGCGCCCTACCCTACTGGGTGTGCCCCTACCTCGTGTGCTCTCCGGACTCCATTTTCGTACACGACACATATTTTGGTAGGTAAAAAATCATTATATAATCTCCCGGGGGTTTTGACTCTCGTATCACGCAAAAATCTCCTGTCTTTGTTTCGAGCTGTTTTTCTAACAGATCTAGATTATCATGACGTCTCCAAGTGCTCCCAAGGACAAGTTCTTCGATAAGGTCATCAACCCTTACCTCGCGGAGGTGCAACGACACCCTCAAACCATTGAGATGCATGATTGGTTGCTGCACATCCGTGATGCTGAGGGACCGAAGGGGATCGGAAGCGTGGAGACGAGGCTCGAAGCAATGGATCAACAAGTTTTCAAGTGTCAGGGGATGGTGGAGCGTGGACTCAACTCCAACCACATGATGATCGCAGAATTCACCAACAAACACAAGCTGGATGCCGACAACATCGGGGAGACCATCTTCAAGCTTCACGAGAAAATCGAGCACCTTCAAGCTCAAATCTATGACCTGCAAAACCAAAACTGTGAGCATGAATATAGATTCAAAAGGATGAGTTTGGCTGCAGATTTGAGGATCCCGGAGACTCGGTCATCCTTCTATGATGGTGAGCCTATGCCTTGGAAGAAGGACGACAAGCCTACGCCATCAACAAAATCACCACCGTCTCCACCAACAAAGAAGAATTGAGTATCTGGTATGGGCACTCCACTTGGCAACTGCCAAGCTTGGGGGAGTGCCCCGGTATCGTATCACCATCACTTTTATCTTTACCATTTTTCTTAGTTCGATCCTTTTGGTAATATCTTGATCTAGTAGAATAAAAGTTCTTAGTATGATCTAGTTGTGAGTTTTGCTTTATAATCCTTCTATGTAATCGAGTCTGTGAGCTATATAATAAATATTAATGTTGAGTCAAGGGCTTGCTTATTTTGCCATGATCCTAAAGAAATAAAAGAAAAGAGAAAGAAATAAAAAGAAACAAAGAGATCATGTGAGTCTTATGGAGAGTAATGAGCTCACATAGAAAAGTATGATGAATAAAAGTTGTTGAGGGTTGACAAACATAGTTTTGGTCATCGTTGCAATTAATAGGAAGTAATAAAGAAAGAGAGGTCTTCACATATAAATATACTATCTTGGACATCTTTTATGATTGTGAGCACTCACTAAAATATGACATGCTAAAAGAGTTGACGTTGGACAAGGAAGACAACGTAATGGGTTATGTTTTCTTACATCTGAGATAAATTATATTGTCATGGATCATCCAACATGTTGAGCTTGACTTTCCCCCTCATGCTAGCCAAATTCATCGCACCAAGTAGAGATACTACTTGTGCTTCCAAATACCCTTAAACCAGTTTTGCCATGAGAGTCCACCATACCTACCTATGGATTGAGTAAGATCCTCCAAGTAAGTTGTCATCGGTGCAAGCCATAAAAATTGCTCTCTAAATATGCATGACTTATTAGTGTGGGAGAAAATAAGCTTTATACGATCGTGTGATACGGAAGAAATAAAAGCGACAGACTGCATAATAAAGGTCCATATCACAAGTGACAATAAAAAGTGACGTTCTTTCGCATTAAGATTTTGTGCATCCAACCATAAAAGCGCATGACAACCTATGCTTCCCTCTGCGAAGGGCCTATCTTTTATTTCTATCTCCTACATTGCATAAGAGTCATGGTGATCTTCACCCTTCCTTTTTACATTTTATCCTTTGGCAAGCACAGTATGTCGGGGGTTGGGTGCGACATATGCCAAAGGATGGCTTATCATGGTGGGGGCGAGTAGAAAATCGCCGGTGCCTGGAAACGGAATGAGGCGAAGACATGCACGCCGGCGAATCTTACCCAGCTTCAGGGCTTTCCAGGGAGATAATACCCCTACTGCTACTTTGCGGGGTCTCCGCATGATCACTATGGCAAAGTGTTTACACGGTTGCTCCTTGAGCTATTTCCTGGAGGTGGGAGAGGGCAAGGCTAGCTCTCTCCCTCCTATATGATCTGGTCTAGAGCTAATGGGTTCCAACCCTTTGCATGGGTGCCCTGGGGGGTTTATATAGGCCTACCCCCAGGGGTACAATGGTAATCCAGCTGGACGCGGGCCCAGCCGTCAGCGCCTCTGGCCTCCGTCTTCCCCGCCGACTGCTGGGGCCCGCCGACTGGTGGGCCCCGCTGACTGGCCTGGTACGGAGCCGACAGGACGCGTCCGTCGCGGGCGGGTCTTGCCGGCTGCTGATTACTGTAGCCATGCTTCTGATGACGCGGGCTCGATCATGGGGTCGTGGCAACAGCCCCGCCGCCTGGCGGGCGATCACTATTGCCACTCTCCATCACATCTTGATTAATGGCGCGTGGGCCACGGGGGAGGGCTCGGCCGACTTTCTGGGGCCGGCTCCCGACGGGTCCGACTGGTGGTCCTCTTGCCGTCTCCTGGAGTCTCACTAACTGGTGGGGCCCGCTGCCCTTGGGCCATATAGACAAGCCGTCGTGGGTGCAGGATTCGGTCCTGCGGTGCTGATGTCAGGGCCGTCATGGCAACAGTGCCACGCCACACGGAGATCTTCCGGGGTATGGCGTGCTGTGGCCATGCCTGCCCTTGGTAAGGGGCGGGAGTGGGCTTCACTGTAGCCACTCCCCTGCCCCGTCCCACTTGATGAGGTCATGGGGTTTGTTGGAGTCGTAGGCCGACCCCCCAAAGCCGGCTTCTCTGGAAGTCGCCAGTCTGGAGTCGGTTTACCCTAAAGTCGTCCCTGGGACTCGACCGCGAGTGGGCAGTCGGCCGTCTTGCCGTCGACTCCTTAGAAGGCGGCTCTTCGCCCTGGGGTCTTGAGGGGCGCAGCCTGCCCCGATGTCTTGAAAGGTTCTGGGCCTCGGGTTGGCCTACTCGTGGCCCATTACTCCGACAGTAGTCCTTGAAGCTGGTGAGGTGCCACGGACGATCGGCCGAGAAGCCTCAGCAGTTTCTCTTTCCGGGTGCTCAACACATGGTTCTTGGTTGACTTCCGCCAGGCCGGCTAGAAGGAGTCGGACTCGCCCAACTCTGACTCGCACAATATTTCGAACGTCGCAGCGGGATCTAAGTAGCGTGCTAGCTAAGCCTCCAGGCCGCCGCCCGTTCTAGGCCTGTCATGCGATGACACGTGGCTGGGCCATTCTGCCAGCCTACATGCGCGACGGGACAGACCCATAGGCGGGGCCCGCCACTACCGCGCCTCGGCGCCCGAGCGGATCCGCCACGGCCCCGACGAACGGTTGGGATTCCCGTGGAGTTACTGCGCATAGTAATTTTGTCGTGGAACATGGGGGTCATGGGGCTGTGGGCGCAGTAAATCCCACGACCGCCCCCTCGGCTTCGCAGCCCACGAGGCTATAAGTAGGGGAAAGAGGGGCGCACGCGCGCCCCTCCTTCCCACCACTCCTCGCTCTCCTCCTTCTCACTACTCCTCGCTCTCCTCCTTCTTCTTCTTCGCACCGCCGCGTGCCCAAGCTTCGACGAACGCCGCAGCGATCAGCTCGCGATGAGCTCTTCCTCTGCCGCCGCGCCTCCCCCGGTGCGCTCCGACACCTGGGACGGCTCCGAAGTTCACGACGACCACATCGAGTTCCTCCGCAAGACTCGTCGGCTCCCCGGCGAGGATCACGTGCGGGTGCGTCTTGCACCGAGGAGGGAGATTTCCCCCGCGCCGCAGGAGGGCGAGTGGGTCATCTTCCGCTCGCACTGCCTGCGCGGGTTGGGGCTGCTGGCGAGCAGCTTCTTCCGCTCCTTCCCGGAGTTCTACGGCCTCCAGCCGCACCACCTCATGCCCAACACGGTGGTGCTGCTGTCCGCCTTCGTGGCCTTGTGCGAAGGCTTCCTCGGAGTCCTCCCCACCCTCGAGCTCTGGGGGGAGTTCTTCTTCTCCAAGCTCGGCACCCAGGCGGCAGGCGTGCCAGCTCAATGCGGCGCTTTCATCACCGTGCGAAGGTCGGGGGCCGACAACCCCTTCCCCTCCATCACGCTGATAAAGTCAGTGAAGATGTGGCAGAGATCGTACTTCTATGTCAGGAGCGTCTCCGCGAGAGGGGACTGGGTCAACCTGCCGGCTTTCGAAGCCGGCCCGCCGGCTGGGAGACTGCCCAACTGGTCGTACCGGGCCAAGTCGCTGACGCCTGCAGGAGCCGGCGCTATCACGCGACTCCGAGTGCTGACGCAGTCGGAGGGCTTGACTGGTCCAAACCTGCTGGCCGCCTTCGTGGCGCACCGAGTTCTCCCGCTCCAAGGCCGCCCCCATATGATATGCCAAATGAGCAGGCACCGCGACCCGAGTCGGATGTGCACCAAGGACATGCCTCACGAGGAGGTGGCCTTCATGGTGAACTACCTCTCGGACAGCAAGCTCCTGGAGGATTGGCGGTTCGGCAAGGAGCCGTACTCCCGCGCCAACCCCACGCCCGTGGTGAGTTGCCTTTTCTTTCTTTCTTTGGATTGTCTTCTTTCTCGCCGAGTTTGTTTTGACCAGTTGGCTTTGGTCAGAATCCCCTCCTCCATCCGCCAGCTGGCACCTCGGGGCCGGCCCGCGAGTTCCTTGCCGACCGGGCGGAGAGCGACGTCGACGACCCCAATCTGGGGGCGGCGGCTCTAGAGGACGACACCGAGGGAGGAGGAGGAGCAGCAGGCGACTTCAGGCCTTCGGCCACTTTCGCTGACTGGCCTGATGACGATGCCGAGGGAGAAGTCGCCCCCCGCCATCGGTCAGGAGCCAGCCAACCTGGCGCGGGCTCTTCTGCCGCGCCGGGTGCTCCAGGCGGCGGGAAGAAGCGCAGGGCCGCGCCGACCTTGTTCGGCAGTCGGCCGAAGAAGCCCAAGGGTTCGGCTGCGGCGACCCGACGGGACGAGGCGGTTGCGAAGGCCATCCGCTTCCGTAAGGAAGTGAAGAAGCCGTCATTGGTCTCCGCATGAGTATTCTGTCCCAATGCTTTATTCTTTCTTTGTGGCTTTGCCTGAGTCTTTTGCTTGCTTCCCTTGCTTCAGGGCTCCACTCACTCTTGAGGGTCACCGCCGCCTCCGTCACGGGGTCAGCGGAGACGTCTGCCACCACTCGGCGGATTGACCCCGCTGCTAACCTCCGAGAGGCGACAGAGCGGAATGCGCAGGAGAAGCGCAACAAAGAAGAGGCCACTCGCCTGGAGAAGGCGGAGGCCGATAGGGCGGAGGCCTCCGCCAAGAAAAAACTGGCGGAGGCCGAAGCCGCCGCCGCGACGAAGCGGCAGGCTGAGGAGGCCGCATGCTGCCGATCGGCAGTGTTCATCACCCTGCTGAACTCTGCGCCGCCGCCTTCGGAGTTCACGGGGAAGACTGGGGAAGCCGGCGGCGAGAACCCCGTCGTGGAGAGGGAAGACGGCGACCCCTCTACGCCGGACATGATCGTTTCGCCGCCGCCTCCGCCGCCGTCTAAGAGCGCGCAAGGCAAGCAGCCAGCGGACCCTCTGGTGCCGCCAACCGAAGACGAGGCCGTGGCGAGGTTACTCCTCCAAGTCGGCTCCCCAACGCGCCACCGTCTGGGGAAGGCGACTTCGGAACCCCGCCCCCTGGAGGCCGGCACCGCCAACTCGGTGATCCCAGACGCCGAAGCGACGAGCGTCGCGCCCATTGGGTGGGTGCGAGGAGGCGGCACAGGGCCGCTGAACCAGGCGCTTCTAGACGTCCAGGCGAAGCTTCATGCTGAGGGCGATGCTCTCTAGAATTGCACCAAGGCGTACCTGGCATCGCGGGCAGCCGTCCGAGTATGCTTTTTTTCCTTTGGTCCTTGTTTTCTTGCTCCTCTCTGTGGGGGTGCACCAGCGCACCCACTGGGTGTAGTCCCTGAGTTTCGGGCTGGCTGCTGAGCAGGCGGCCCGGAACTCCAATTGATGAACTCTGGGTGTTAACTTTTTGTCTGAAACGCTTGACGCAGGATTACCACAACCTCCGCATCACTACCTTCAACCGTAACATTGAAGAGCTGGGCAAGCGGACCGCCGACTTGTCAGAGAGCCGGAGTAAGTCCTTTTTCTTCTTTGCGGGGGCGTGCTGGCGCACCCACGGGCTGTAGTCCCCGAGATTCGGGCCGACTGCTGAGCAGTCGGGCCGGATCTCCCCGGCGACCTTCTTTATTGATGACTTAACGCCTTCTTTCTTCCTTCTTTTCAGGAGCCAACGCTGCTCTTCAACACCAGCTGAGCGAAGCCAACTCCGCATTGCGCGCCAAAGGGGAGGAGTGCAGCAAGCTCGCCATAGAGCGCGATCTGCTGGCCACTCAATTGGCAGAGCAGAGGGAGCTGCTTGCGAAGACGCAGAGGAAGGCGGAAGAGACGGAAACCGCCCTCCTGGCCGAGTTCGCGAGCGAGCGCTCCTCCTGGTCTGACAAGGAGGCGATGCTGGCCTTCGGCTTCCACGAGATTGAAGACATCGTTGATGGTGAGTTTCTTTACTTTCTTTCTTCGAGCTGCCGATTATAAGTCGTGCTAACTCCTGGTTTTTGACTTGCTTCTTCGTTTCTTCTGTCTTGGCAGACTTCTTTCCTGGGCACTCACAAGCCGCCATCCAAGCCATCGAGGCTGACCATGAAGGTCGAAGGGCGGAGGGTGCAGAGATCGCCGCCGACGCCCCCCGAACCCTTGACGAGCACATCCTGAGCAACGAGGCTCGCCTTTGGCCGACTCACCGGATGCTGCGCCAGCTTCAGCGTGTCGGTGCCCAGGCGATTGCCGCCCTGTGGCCGGACATGCAGGCTCCACGCACCCCCAGCCTGACGGCCGACTGGCTAGAGGTCGCGGCTGGTCGTCTTGAGGCCTGGAAGGGTTCTTCGGCCCGAGCTGGAGTGCGCCGGGCCTTGGAGTTCGTCAAGGCATGGTATCCGGGGCGGGATCTAGACCGGCTGGCCACACTTCGGTTGGAGGCCCAGCCGGAGCTGGCAGCTGCGGAAGACGCCCTCGTCAAGCGTGCTGTGGTGATCGCCGAGTACACCGACACCAGCATCTTCGTCCCCGAGCGGTCTGAAGACGGCGAGGAGGTACCGCCGGAGTGGTTTGGGATGAACCCAGACTATGGTGAGGACTCGACGGAGGTGATTGGCTCCAGCGTCGAGGAGGAAGGTGAGGCGGAGGACGGAGGCGAGACGGAGGCACCAGAAGACGGAGCCGACGACCAGCCTCAGCTCGACCGCGCCTCCAGCAACGAGCCGCGTGCGACCAAGCCGACTGCCGCTGGAGGCGATCAAGCCGAGACTACCCAGCTAGCCGCCCCGACGCCTGACGCTGCCGCCTCCTCCGACCCTCCGAATCCGTCTGCTGCTTCCTAAGCTGCCGCTTTATCTTTATTTTATCTGCTTCAGTAGTCTTTGAAGAATTTGTTAATTCGCACAATTCCACCCGCGGGCTGTATTTTGAACTTCTGGTCGAAGATTCAGCCAAGGGCCTACGTTATGTAAATATATTTATCTGAGTTCTATCTTTTCTTGCTCATTGCTCTTTTGGCTTTTTTCCTTTGCCGCTTTCTCTTAGTTGCCTGCCTTGCCAATCGGACAGCCGCTCTGCGGATTGCCGCTGGATCAAATGCTTGGCTACTTTGGGAAAGCAAGTACTTAGCCATTTTTAAGAGTTTTTGAGCAAGTTGAATAGAAGGCAGCAATCCGACTATTCGAGAGTCGGTTTGTGAAAAAAAGGCTGGAAGCCGTCTTGAGCTATGTTTTATGCTTTGAGTCCTTAGCCATTTTTCATGCGAACGCCCATTCTACCTTACTTCTGCCCACTGTACAGTTGCTTCTGCGAGCTGCGACTTCTGACAGGAGACGGTTTAGGTGTTACACACTACTTGTCCGACTGCATGAAGCATTTCATAATGCAATGCGGCAAGTCCCCGGGCCGACTTGTCGAGCCCAGTGCCAAGCGGCATAACAAAGAGTAACATACTTGTAGGCATAATTTTTATCATACAGACAAAAGAGGGCAGTCCCCGAGCTCGTCTCGGGGGGCCCGAAGTCTTGGTACTTTAATACAAAAGGTAGCGTGGTACATACTGCATCAACTATAAAATCTTCGGAGGAGATTTGCATTCCATGGCCGCTCTGTCTCCTTGCCGGAGTCGTCCCTCTTGCATGCTCGGGGCTTCTGAGCGTCAATCAGGTAGTAGGAGTCGTTGCCCAGTACTTTGCTGATGATGAAAGGGCCTTCCCAAGGCGCCGACAGCTTGTGCTGGCCGGCTGTTCGCTGGATCAGCCGGAGCACAAGGTCGCCTTCTTGGAAAGATCTTGGCTTGACCTTCCTATTGTGGTATCGGCGCAGGCTCTGCTGGTAGATGCTGGACCGACTGAATGCCAATAGCCGGCCCTCTTCCAGCAGATCGATGTTGTCTTGTCGTGCTTCTTCTGCTTCCTCCTCGGTGTACATGGTGACTCGTGGGGAGTCAAACTCTATGTCCGTTGGGATTACGGCTTCGACACCGTAGACGGGGAAGAAAGGCGTGAAGCCGGTTGACTTGTTTGGAGTCGTGCGCAGACTCCAGAGGACGGCTGGTAGCTCGTCGAGCCAGCAGCCAACCGAGTGCTCCAGAGGCTCGATCAGCCGGGCTTTGATGCCGGACAGGATGAGGCCGTTTGCTCGCTCCACCTGGCCATTTGACTGTGGGTGGGCGACGGACGCTAGGTCCAGTTGGATGCCCTGTGTTGCGCAGAAACGGGCCAAGGTGCCTTTGGCAAAATTTGTGCCGTTGTCGGTGATGATGCTGTGTGGTATGCCGTACCGAATTGTAATATCGGAAATGAAAGTTACGGCAGTCAGACCATTCAGCTTCTTGATTGGCTTTGCTTCTATCCACTTGGTGAACTTGTCCACTGCGACGAGTAAGTGAGTTAAGCCGCCTCGTGCTGTCTTGAATGGTCCCACCATGTCTAGACCCCAAACTGCGAAAGGCCAGGCAATGGGGATGGTCTTGAGTGCAGAAGCCGGCTGGTGCGGCTTGGAGCTGAATTTCTGGCACCCTTTGCATTTTTGGACCAATTCCTTGGCCTCTTCTAAGGCAGTCGGCCAGAAGAAACCGTGTCGAAAGGCTTTTGCGACGAGTGCTCTTGAAGCCGCATGGTGGCTGCACTCGCCTTGATGGATGTTTTTGAGAATTTCGTGGCCTTGCTCTGGCTCTACGTAGCGCTGGTAGACACCAGTGACGCTGCGCCTGACTAGCTCTCTGTTGACTATGGTGTAGGCTGCTGCCTGGCATTGTACTTGCCGAGCTGAGGTCTACTCAGTCGGCAGCTCTTTGCTCACCAGGAATTTGAGGATGGGCTGGGCCCATGAGGGTGCTGCTATTTCTTCGACTACCAGAACTGCGACTTGGACGAGGGCGGTTGGGCTAGGAGGCGGCGGGTTGGAGTCAACAACCGTTTGCTGGGTTAATGAAGTCCCCAGGCCGACTGGCGCGGCCCTTGGGTCGAGTTCTGGAGTCTTCGAGTCCGCCGCCGCAGTCCTCGGGCCGGGTTTGACTGTGGCGGCTTTGGAGCCATCTGCCAAAATCCCCGTACCGTCTGCCGGGGCTCTGGAGTCGGATCCGACGTCTTCAGGAGAAGCCGACACAAAGATGGACTCTGATTCTGGTGAAGGCTTGGCAGATGGCTTGAGGAGGCGTTGAAGGGCGACGCCGGATGGTATTGCTTGGCGGGTAGAGCCGATTCGTGCCAAGGCGTCTGCTTGGTCGTTGTCGTTTCTTGGCACATGGAGGAACTCGCACCCTTTGAAATACCCGCTGAGTTGCTGCACGAGGAAACGGTAACTCGCCATGTTTGCGTCTTTCGCGTCCCAGTCGCCAGATGACTGCTGGACCACTAAGTCCGAGTCGCCATAGCACAAGATCCGGCGGATGCCAAGTTCTTTGGCAAGCCGGAGCCTGTGAATGAGCGCCTCGTACTCGGCAACGTTGTTGGAGGCGGCAAAATGGATTTGCAGTGCGTATTTGAGCTTGTCGCCTTTAGGAGAGGTGAGGACGACGCCGGCTCCCAAGCCGGCGCGCATCTTGGAGCCGTCGAAATGCATCCGCCAATGGGTGGAGTCAGGCGCTGGAGGTAGGTACTGGGTCTCGACCCAGTCGACGAGGAAGTCGGCCAGTGCTTGTGACTTGATAGCGGTGCGGGGCTGGTAGTGGATGGTGTAGGGAGCCAGCTCTATGGCTCACTTGGCCACTCGGCCAGAAGCATCTCGGCTACCAATGATCTCGGCGAGCGGGGCCGTGCAGACCATCGTGATTGGATGCTCTTGAAAGTAAGGCTTCAATTTCTTGGCAGTAAAGTGTACGCCATAGCACATCTTCTGGTAGTGGGGGTAGTTCTGCTTGGAGGTCGACAGTACTTCACTCAGGTAATATACCAGCCTCTGGATAGGTAGTGCCTTGCCTTCCTCCTTGCGTTCTACTACAATGACCGTGCTGACTACCCGGCTGGTGGTGGCGATGTACAGGAGCATAGGTTCCTTGGGAGTTGGAGCCGCCAGGACGGGTGGAGTAGTCAGCATCTTCTTCAACTGGAGAAAAGCTTCGTCCGCCTAATGGTTCCACTCGAAAAAAGTGGTCTTCTTCATGAGTTGGTATAAGGGGAGAGCTTTCTCGCCCAGCCGACTGATGAATCGGCTGATGGACGCCAAGTAGCCGGTGAACTTTTGCACATCCAGCAGTCGGCTGGGTACCTCCATTCTCTCAATGGCCTTGATCTTTACAGGGTTGCACTCTATGCCGCGTTCAGAGACCAGGAACCCAAGGAGCTGGCCGGCTGGTACCCCGAAGACACACTTCTCGGGATTGAGCTTGATCTGGAATCGACACAGGTTCTCAAAGGTCTCCTTGAGGTCTTCCAGCAGTGTTCCACGCTTTTCCGTCTTCACCACCATGTCGTCCACGTAGACGTGGGCGTTCCTGCCGAGATGCTTGAGGAGGCACTTCTGCATGTAATGCTGAAAGGTGGCGCCGTCATTCCTTAAGTCGAATGTCATGGTGAGGTAGCAGAAGGCTCCAAACGGCGTGATGAAGGCGGTCTTCAGTCTGTCAGCCGGGTTCAGCTTGATCTGGTGATATCCTGAGTATGCATCCAAAAAACTCAACAGCTCGCATCCGGCTGTGGAGTCTATCACCTGATCGATTCTTGGTAGAGCAAACGGGTCCTTGGGGCAGGCCTTGTTGAGGCTCGTGTAGTCAATACACATTCGCCACTGCTTGTTCTTCTTCAGTACCAGGACCGGATTTGCTAGCCATTCTGGAAAGAACACTTCCATAATGAAGCCGGCTGCTAGGAGTCGGGCTATCTCTTCTCCGACAACTTTTCTCTTCTCTTTTGATAGGTGGCGCAGGGGCTGCCTGACCGGCTTTGCATCAGATCGGACGTGTAACTTGTGCTCGGCGAATTCCGTCGGTACACATGGCATGTCTTTGGGGGACCACACGAAGATGTCCCGATTCTCACGGAGGAAATCGACGAGCTCGCCTTCCTATTTGCTGTCGAGGTTTGCGCCTACGACAGTGTACCTCTCTGGGTGCTCCAGATCCAAGGGTATCTTCTTTGTCTCTTTGGCCGGCTTGAACGAACCCTCAGCCTCCGACTCCTTTGGGTTGGGCGATACCTCTAGCTGCTTGCCGGCCATTGCCATAACTCGCTCAAGGAGCCGCTTCTCGGCCGCGATCACCAGGGACTCGGCTAGCCGACTGCTCTCAGCCGCACATGCAGACGACTTCCGGTAGTCGCCGGCTACAGTCAGAATTCCCCTGGAACTGGGCATCTTCATTTTGAGGTAGGCGTAGTGGGGGACCGCCATGAACTTGGCCAAGGCGGGTCGGCCGAGTAGCGCATGGTAAGGGCTCTCAAGGTCCACCACCTCAAACCAAACCGACTCTCGGCGGAAGTGATCTTTGTCTCCGAAGAGGACGTCCATCAAAATCTTGCCGATTGGTGAGTAGGATAGCCCAGGAACAATGCCGTGGAACACAGTCCGGCTGTTCTGAAGCTGTCTTTGCTTGATTCCTAACTTCTCCATGGTGTCCTTGTACAGGATATTGATGCTGCTGCCTCCGTCTATCAGAACTCGCTAGAAACGCGCGGCTCGTCTATCCGTAGCAAAGGTGGCGTCCAAGACCAAGGCATAGGAGCCCGGACTCGGCATCACCTCTGGGTGGTGAGCCCTGCTCCAGCTAATGGGCTTCTCGGACCAATGCATGAACTCTGGCGTCTCTGATGCTACTGCATTCACCTCTTGTCGCTGCAGCCGCCTGCTGCGTCGATCATCGGCCATACTGGTAAACACCACGTAGGCTCCGTGTTCTTCAAGGTATTCGTCTTGTACTGCGCCAACTGGCCTAGCAGTTGGCTGCTGGGGCGGAGGCGGAGGCGGCTGCCCAGCAGGTGGGGGAGGCAGGAGGCTGTCTCCCTTGGCGATCCTGGTTAGCCGGTGGCACTTCCGGGTGGTGTGATTCGACGGCTTTGCGCCGCTATGGAACTTGCAAGGTCCATCCAAAGTCTGCTCATAGGAGAAGGCCGGTAACCAGTTGGGCTTGCCGCCTTTCTGCCGCTTGGGCGGAGGCTGTCCATCCGGCTGCTGGGCTTCAACGGTCGCGACCTGCCGACTACTGGAAGCCGGCTGCAAGGCCTTGCGCTTGTGGTCGCCCTGCTATTGTCGCTGGTTGGCGTCTCCGGCCGGAGTTCTTGGAGCTTGAGGGGCCACTTTGCCAGTTGTGCTGATTTGAATTTCCGCCTTCATGGAGGAGTCGGTCGTGGCGTACTTGTCCGCTATGATCAGCAGCTCATCGAGGGTTTCGGGCTCGTCATAGAGGAGCTTGTGCTTGAGGAGGGTGCCTTCTCTGCACCCGGCTGTGAAGTACTCGATGGTCTGCACCTCGTGCACGCCCTCGTAGGAGTTCCGAAGCTCGGCCCAACGCGTGAGGTAGTCGCGAGTCGACTCGTCGGGACCTTGCATGCACAAGGAGAGCTGACGAGGCTTGGGAGGACGCTTGTACGTGCTGGTGAAGTTGCGGACGAACGCTTCGGTGAAGTTGACCCAGCTATTGATGCTGTGGGGCTTCAGGCTGTTCAGCCATGTCCGGGCCGTGCCCTGGAGCATGAGCGGAACGTATTTTACGGTGACACGCTTGTTGCCGTTTGCTATGTTGACAGCCATGGAGTAGTCGACCAGCCAGTCTTCCGGCTTCACGGAGCCGGTATACTTGGGCGTGTCCCTTGGGAGCGTGAACCCTCTGGGAAAGGGCTCGTCTCGAATGCGGGGTCCGAAACAAGGCGGACCCAACTCGTCTTCTTCTTCTAGCGCTAGGGATCGGTGAAGTCGGTCGATCCGGTGGCGGGCGTCATTTTCTCCGACTCCCTCTCGGCGGCCAAGCCGATCGCCGAGAGTCGGATGGTCAATAGGCGGTGGGAAGACTCGCCTCTCCTTGCGAGGAGGAGGAGGCGGACAGTCGTCCCGTCGTTCCACTGCTCTCGGGAGGCCGTCTCGGTCGCGCTCTATGGTAATGTGAGTCCAACTGTGGCTGACAGCCAGATCCTTGTCTTTTCTTCCTCGGGCACCGCCAGTCGGCGTCCGAGACGTCACGCCTTGATCTCGGCGAAGGTCGTCGTTTTGCCGCTGCGGCGCCTCCGTGTGGCAGCCGGCCTCGTTCTGCATGGCAGCCGCGTCGAGGATCCGCTGGACTCGCTCCATCATCAGGCGGCGTTCTTCGCCCTCGAAATTGTCTAGCTCGTCCGCCGCTGCCTGGGCGGCTCGGATGTTCTCTGCTGGCGTAGCGTACACAGGGCGGCTGGCCCCAAACAGGTTGGCGATGGCTACGCCGTGCTGCTGGACCGCGCCAAGGTGGCTGGGCCCTGCCGAAGCCGGCAAGCCGCCAACGGCGCGATACATCTCCCGCTGGTTGGCCTCTGACAAGCGTCTCATGCTGGCCAGCTTCTTCGCGCCTTCAACGAGCTGAAGGCGGCGCGCCTCCAGTGTCTCTGCGTCAGCGTCTTCTGGAATGGGCGCAATTAGGTCTTGTAGCACCGCGCCGAGTGAGTCGTGCGCTCCTCCGCCAGGGAGCTCGTCATGACTGATGACGAGCACCTCGGTGACGGTGCTTCCGTCGCTCCCCGCGCGAGGGAGAGGTTCGTCGTAGACCACCACATTAGTGGGGAATGCGTCGAGCGACGCGGTGTCGGAGTTGACTAGCATCGGGTCGGTGGAGCCTACAGACTCCAAGTCTACGGCAGGCTCGCCGGAAACATGGAGTTGATCGAGGAGGCCCGCGAGGAGGCTCTCGGAGCCGCCCGTGCCTGCGTTGGATGCAGGTTCGTCGGAGAGGCGAACCTCGCCAACAAGTTCGGCCAGGCAGCTGGCTGCGCAGGCGATCTCAACACCGTGCAACGCGTCAGCGCAAACTCCGTCTAGTGTCCCTGGCTGGCTGCGCTCACCAGGGAGGAAAAGGGTTCCCGTACAGAACAGGTATCCGGACGGTGGTGCACCATGCCCCACGGTGGGCGCCAAATGTCGGAGGTTGGGTGCGACATATGCCAAAGGATGGCTTATCATGGTGGGGGCGAGTAGAACGTCGCCGGTGCCTGGAAACGGGATGAGGTGAAGACATGCACGCCGGCGAATCTTACCCAGCTTCAGGGCTCTCCGGGGAGATAATACCCCTACTGCTGCTCTGCGGGGTCTCCGCATGATCACTATGGCAAAGTGTTTACACGGTTGCTCCTTGAGCTGTTTCCTGGAGGTGGGAGAGGGCAAGGCTAGCTCTCTCCCTCCTATATGATCTGGTCTAGAGCTAATGGGTTCCAACCCTTTGCATGGGTGCCCTGGGGGGTTTATATAGGCCTACCCCAGGGGTACAATGGTAATCCGGCTGGACGTGGGCCCAGCCATCAGCGCCTCTGGCCTCCGTCTTCCCCGCCGACTGCTGGGGCCCGCCGACTGGCCTGGTACGGAGCCGACAGGCCGCGTCCGCCGTGGGCGGGTCTTGCCGGCTGCTGATTACTATAGCCGTGCTTCTGATGACGCGGGCTCGATCATGGGGTCATGGCAACAGCCCCGCCGCCTGGCGGGCGATCACTATTGCCACTCTCCATCACATCTTGATTAATGGCGCGTGGGCCACGGGGGAGGGCTCGGCCGACTTTCCGGGGCCGGCTCCCGACGGGTCCGACTGGTGGTCCTCTTGCCGTCTCCTGGGGTCTCACTGACTAGTGGGCCCGCTGCCCCTGGGCCGTACAGACAAGCCGTCGTGGGTGCAGGATTCGGTCCTGCGGTGCTGATGTCAGGGCCGTCATGGCAACAATGCCACGCCGCACGGAGATCTTCCGGGTACGGCGTGCTGTGGCCATGCCTGCCCTTGGTAAGGGGCGGGAGTGGGCTTCACTGTAGCCAGTCCCCTGCCCCGTCCCACTTGATGAGGTCATGGGGTTTGTTGGAGTCGTAGGCCGACCCCCAAAGCCGGCTTCTCTGGAAGTCGCCAGTCTAGAGTCGTCTTACCCTGAAGTCGTCCCTGGGACTCGGCCGCGAGTGGGAAGTCGGCCGTCTTGCCGTCGACTCCTTAGAAGGCGGCTCTTCGCCCTGGGGTCTTAAGGGGCGCAGCCTGCCCTGATGTCTTGAAAGGTTCTGGGCCTCGGGTTGGCCTACCCGTGGCCCATTACTCCGACACAGCATGTTGGAAAGATCCTGGTATATATGGCTAATTGGATGTGAGTTTTCATGAACTATTACTGTTGACATTACCCTTGAGGTAAAACATTGGGAGGGAAAACTATAGGCCCCTATCTTTCTTTGTGTCCGATTAAAACTCCATACCCATAAGTATTGCATGAGTGTCAGCAATTGTGAAAGACTATATGATAGTTGAGTCTGTGGACTTGCTGAAAAGCTTTTATATATTGACTCTTTCCAATGTTATGATAAATTGCAATTGCTCCAATGACTGAGATTATAGTTTGTTAGTTCTCAATGAGTTTACTCTTCATACTTAAGATTGTGATTGAATTATCACTCTAGCATAAGAAATCATATGACAAGAATTATATAAGTTGTTGTTCTAAGAATGATCATGATGCCCTCATGTCCGTATTTTATTTTTTATCGACACATCTATCTCTAAACATGTGGACATATTTTTCGATTTCGGCTTTTCGCTTGAGGTCAAGTGAGGTCTAAGCTTGGGGGAGTTGATACGCCCATTTTGCATCATGCTTTTATATCGATATTTATTGCATTATGGGTTGTTATTATACATTATGTCACAATACTATGCATATTCTCTCTTATTTTACAAGGTTTACATAAAGAGGGAGAATGCGGACAGCTGGGATTCTGGCCTGGAAAAGGAGCAAATATTAGAGACCTATTCTGCACAGCTCCAAAAGTCCTGAAACTCCATGGAAGACGTTTTCCAAATATATAAAAAATACTAAGAGCAAGAACTTCACCAGGGGGGCCACACCCTGCCCACGAGGGTGGGGGGCGCGCCCCCTACCTCGTGGGCCCCCTAGTGGCCCTCCAGTGACCATCTTCTGCTATATGAAGTCTTTCGATGGAAAACAAATTAAGAATCCATCTTCTCGGACGAAACTCCGCCGCCATGAGGCGGAACCTTGGCGGAACCAATCTAGGGTTCTGGCGGAGCTATTCTGCCGGGGAAACTTCCCTCCCGGAGGGGGAAATCATCGCCATCGTCATCACCAACGCTCCTCTCATCGGGAGAGGGCAATCTCCATCAACATCTTCATCAGCACCATCTCCTCTCAAAACCCTAGTTCATCTCTTGTATCCAATTCTTGTCTCCAAGTCCGGGATTGGTGCTAGTAGGTTGCCAGTACTGTTAATTACTCCGTGTAGTTGATGCTAGTTGGTTTAATTGGTGGAAGATCATATGTTCAGATCCTATATGCATATTAATACCCCTCTGATTATGAACATGTTTATGCTTTGTGAGTAGTTACTTTTGTTCCCGAGGACATGTGAGAAGTCTTGCTATTAGTAGTCATGTGAATTTGGTATTCGTTCGATATTTTGATGAGATGTATGTTGTCTCTCCTCTAGTGGTGTTATGTGAACATCGACTACATGACACTTCACCATTATTTGGGCCTAGAGGAAGGCATTGGGAAGTAATAAGTAGATGATGGGTTGCTAGAGTGACAGAAGCTTAAACCCTAGTTTATGCGTTGCTTCATAAGGGGCTGATTTGGATCCATATGTTTCATGCTATGGTTAGGTTTACCTTAATACTTTTGTTGTAGTTGCGGATGCTTGCAATATAGGTTAATCATAAGTGGGATGCTTGTCCAAGTAAGGGCAGTACCCAAGCACCGGTCCATCCACATACCAAATTATCAAAGTACCGAACGCGAATCATATGAACGTGATGAAAACTAGCTTGACGATATTCCCATGTGTCCTCGGGAGCGCTTTTCTCTATATAAGAGTTTGTCTAGGCTTGTCCTTTGCTACAAAAAGGATTGGGCCCCCTTGCTGCACTTTATTTACTTTTGTTAGTTGTTGCTCGTTACAAACTATCCTATCACAAAACTATCTGTTACCACTTATTTTAGTACCTGCGGAGAATACCTTGTTGGAAACCGCTTATCATTTCTTTCTGCTCCTCGTTGGGTTCGACACTCTTACTTATCCAAAGGACTATGATAGACCCCCTATACTTGTGGGTCATCAAATAACACTATGGCAATTTTGCTGAAAACAGCGTCAGTCCAGGTTTGTTCCATTCAAATCATGCAAGTTAGAGTCCAAAACAAGGGCAAAAGTGTTTGGAAAAGTAGATACGATAGAGACATATCACGAATTCATAAATTCTTTAACACTAGTCTCAAAATCAGAGGGCATATTATTTAATTTCCATAAGAGTTGTTGTAGGAATTACCACAATTATTAGAGGAATTACTAGGAAACGGTCTAGAATTGAATTTCCCTCTATATATGCGTTGTTACCAAAATTGTTCATACCAACAAAATTCACATCCATAGATTCATTATTATTATCAATCAAAGTGGACAAAGGCATATCATTAGGATCAAAAGAAGCACTCTTATTAGCAAAAAAATTCATAAGTTCATCCATCTTTCCACTCAAAACATTAATCTCTTCTATCGCATGAACTTTTTTATTAGTAGATCTTTCGGTGTGCCAATGAGAATAATTAACCATAATATTATCTAGGAGTTTAGTAGCTTCTCCTAAAGTGATTTCTATGAAAGTGACTCCCGCGGCTGAATCTAAAAGATTTCTAGAAGCAAAATTCAATCCAGCATAAAAATTCTGTATAATCATCCATAAATTCAAACCATGTGTAGGCAATTATGTATCATCAATTTCATCCTCTCCCAAGCTTGTGCAACATGCTCATGATCAAATTGCTTAAAGTTCATAATATCATTTCTAAGAGAGATGATCTTAGCAGGAGGAAAATACTTAGAGATAAAAGCATCTTTGCACTTATTCCATGAATCAATACTATTTTTAGGCAAAGAAGAGAACCAAGTTTTAGCACGATCTCTAAGCGAAAACGAAAATAGCGTCAATTTAACAATATCATTATCCACATCTTTCTTCTTTTGCATATCACATAAATCAACAAAGCTGTTTAGATGGGTAGCAGCATCTTCACTAGGAAGGCTAGCAAATTGATCTTTCATGATAAGATTCAGCAAAGCAGTATTAATTTCACAAGATTCAACATCGGTAAGAGGAGCAATCAGAGTGCTAAGAAAATCATTATTGTTGGTATTGGAAAATTCCATAATTTAGTATTATCTTGTGCCATCGTGACAAACAATCACACAAGAGGCAAGCAAAAAGAGACACAAAAAAGGGCAAACGGAAAAGAGGCAAATAAAACGGCAAGGTGAAGTGGGGGAGAGGAAAACAAGAGGCAAATGGAAAATAATGTAATGCGAGGGATAAGAGTTTGTGATGGGTACTTGGTATGTCTTGACTTGGCGTAGATCTCCCCGGCAACGGCACCAGAAATCCTTCTTTCTACCTCTTGAGCATGCTTTGGTTCTCCCTTGAAGAGGAAAGAGTGATGCAACAAAGTATCGTAAGTATTTCCCTCAGTTTTTGAGAACCAAGGTATAAATCCAGTAGGAGACTACACGCAAGTCACCTAGTACATGCACAAAGAAACAAGAACCTCGCAACCAACGCAATAAAGGGGTTGTCAATCCCTTCACGGTTACTTACGAAAGCGAGATCTGGTAGAGATAATAAGACAAATATTTTTGGTATTTTTGTTGTATAGATTGAAATGTAAAGATTGCAAAATAAATAGTAAACTAGAATTGTAGATCGGAAACTTATATGATGTAAAGTAGACCCGGGGGCCATAGGTTTCACTAGTGGCTTCTCTCAAGATAGCATATATTACGGTGGGTGAACAAATTACTGCCGAGCAATTGATAAAAAATCGCATAGTTATGATGATATCTATGCATGATCATGAACATAGGCATCGCGTCTGTGTCAATTAGACCGAAACGATTCTGCATCTACTACTATTACTCCACACATCGACCGCTATCCAGCATGCATCTAGAGTATTAAGTTCAAAAGAACAGAGTAACGCATTAGGCAAGATGACATGATGTAGAGGGATAAACTCAAGCAATATGATATAAACCCCATATTTTTATCCTCGATGGCAACAATACAATACGTGCCTTGATGCCTCTACTGTCACTGGGAAAGGACACCTCAGGATTGAACCCAAAGCTAAGCACTTCTCCCATTGCAAGAAAGATCAATCTAGTAGGCCAAACCAAACTGATAATTCGAAGAGACTTGCAAAGATAACCAATCATACATAAAAGAATTCAGAGAAGATTCAAATATTGTTCATAAATAAACTTGATCATAAACCCACAATTCATCGGATCTCGGCAAACACATCGCAAAAAGAATTACATCGAATAGATCTCCAAGAACATCGAGGAGAACTTTGTATTGAGATCCAAAGAGAGAGAAGAAGCCATCTAGTTAATAACTATGGACCCTAAGATCTATGGTAAACTACTCACACATCATCGGAGAGGCTATGGTGTTGATGTAGAAGCCCTCCGTGATCGAATCCCCCTCCGGCAGATCACCAGAAAAGGTCCCCAGATGGGATCTCACGGGTACATAAAGTTACTGATACGTCTCCAACGTATCTATAATTTTTGATTGTTCCATGCTATATTATATCCTGTTTTGGACAGTATTGGGCTTTATTATACACTTTTATATTATTTTTGGGACTAACCTATTAACCGGAGGCCCAACCCAGAATTGCTTTTTTTGTGCCTATTTCAGAGTTTCGCAGAAAAAGAATATCAAACGGAGTCCAAACGGAATGAAACCTTCGGGAACGTGATTTTTGGAATGAACATGATCTAGAGGATTTGGACCCTACATCAAGAAATCAACCAGGAAGGCATGAGGTAGGGGGCATGCCTACCCCCCAGGCGTGCCCTTCACCCTCGTGGGGCCCACGTTGCTCCACCGACGTACTCCTTCCTTGTATATATACCTACGTACCCCCAAACTACCAGATACGGAGCCAAAACCCTAATTCCACCGCCGTAACTTTCGGTATCCACGAAATCCCATCTTGGGGCCTTTTCCAAAGCTCCGCCAGAGGGGGTATCGATCACGGAGGGCTTCCACATCAACACCATAGCCTCTCCGATGAAGTGTGAGTAGTTTACTTCAGACCTACGGGTCCATAGTTATTAGCTAGATGGCGTCTTCTCTCTTTTTGGATCTCGACACAAAGTTCCCCCCTCTCTTGTGGAGATCTATTCGATGTAACTTCTTTTGTGGTGTGTTTGTTGAGACCGATGAATTGTGGGTTTATGATCAAGTTTATCTATGAACAATATTTGAATCTTCTCTGAATTCTTTTATGTATGATTGGTTATCTTTGCAAGTCTCTTCGAATTATCAGTTTGGTTTGGCCTACTAGATTGATCTTTCTTGCAATGGGAGAAGTGCTTAGCTTTGGGTTCAATCTTGCGGTGTCCTTTCCCAGTGACAGTAGGGGCAGCAAGGCACATATTGTATTGTTTCCATCGAGGATAACAAGATGGGGTTTATATCATATTGCACGAGTTTATCCCTCTACATCATGTCATCTTGCTTAAAGCATCACTCTGTTCTCTTGAACTTAATACTCTAGATGCATGCTGGATAGCGATCGATGTGTGGAGTAATAGTAGTAGATGCAGGCAGGAGTCGGTCTACTTGTCTCGGACGTGATGCCTATATACATGATCATACCTAGATATTCTCATAGCTATGCTCAATTCTGTCAATTGCTCAACAATAATTTGTTCACCCACCGTAATACTTATGCTCTCGAGAGAAGCCTCTAGTGAAACCTATGGCCCCCGGGTCTATTTTCCATCATATTGATCTTCCAATACTTAGTTATTTCCTTTGCCATTTATTTTACTTGCATCTTTATTTCTCTTTATCATAAATACAAAAAAAAATTATCTTATCATATCTATCAGATCTCACTCTCGTAGGTGACCGTGAAGGGATTGACAACCACTTTATCGCGTTGGTTGCGAGGAGTTTATTTGTTTGTGTAGGTGCGAGGGACTCGTGCATGGCCTCCTACTGGATTGATATCTTGGTTCTCAAAAACCGAGGGAAATACTTACGCTGCTCTGCTGTATCACCCTTTCCTCTTCAAGGGAAAAGCAACGCAGTGCTCAAGAGGTAGCAAGAAGGATTTCTGGCACTGTTGCCGGGGAGTCTACGCAAAAGTCAATATACCAAGTACCCATCATAGACCCTTATCTCCCGCATTACATTATTTGCCATTTGCCTCTCATTTTCCTCTCCCCCACTTCACCCTTGCCGTTTTATTCGCGCTCTCTCTCTCTCCATCCTCCCTCTCTTTCTCTATTAGCCTCTTTTGGCCCGTTTCTTGTTTTCTCGTGTGTTGGTTTGCTTGCTTGTTGTTATGGCTAGTCCCCTATCTTCTCCGTTGTCTCCCGAAAATGAAGTTCTTAATTTTACGCAAAGGGAAGGAGAAAACCTAAAAGACGCTTGGTATAGAATTTGCAATGCTCAAAATAGATCTACCAGCAAGCAATCTACTTCTATTCTTCTTCGCAATTTTTATGTACGTGCTATTCTTTGGCACAGATATGTCCTTGATACCATTGCCGGAGGGAACTTCTTGGGTAGCCACACTTTTGATTCCTATAATGCTATGATAGATTTGTTTGGCTCACCCCCTCTTTTGGTTAATGGAACTATGTTAACTTTGGAGCATGTAATGCAAAAACTTGAAATTATTGAAAATAAAGTTGCTACCGTAGAGTTAATTGAAAATTTCTATAAAAAGATCCACAACCAAATTACTCAATATGGATCTAAAGTAGGAGTCACTTTGAAAAATATTAAGGAGAAGGAACCCATATTTAATGAAAGAATAAATCATGATTCCACTAGAATCGATAAACTTGAGGGTATCATTACCAACTTGGGAACCGCTTTTTCTTCCGTAAAGAATACCCCAAGTCCTCCAACTAAAATTTCCAAGCTTATGTATGTTCCTAAAAATAAGGGTGAATCCTCTAGCAAAGAAACCGCGGATCTCAAATCTATAAGTATTCATCCTAATCTTTTTACTATCATTAAGGAACCATTTGCTACTAATGATTTTTTCAATTTTGTTCCTAGAAGTTTGATTATTGATAAAAGGAAAGAAACTCCTAAAGGTGATAGATGTCTCATTAAAGAATTGCCAACTAAAGATACCTAGATCTATCTTCGCTTTTATGCCTAGCTAAGGGCGTTAAACGATATCGCTTGTTGGGAGGCAACCCAATTTTATTTTTATTCCTTGATTTTTGCTCCTGTTTAGTAATAAATAATTTATCTATCCTCTGTTTTGCTTGTGTTTTTTGTGTTTAGTTAGTGTTTGTGCCAAGTAGAACCGTTGGGAAGACTTGGGGAAAGTCTTTTTAATCTTGCTGTAAAAAACAGAAACTTTAGCGCTCACGAGAACTGCTGCTATTTTTATTTGGAAAGTGATATTTAGTTAATTATTTTTGAAGATGATTAATAGATAAATTCCTCACGTCCAGCAATTTATTTTAGAATTTTTGGGGTTTCAGATCTTGCGTTAGCTACAGATTACTACAGACTGTTCTGTTTTTGACAGATTCTGTTTTTCGTGTGTTGTTTGCTTATTTTAATGAATCTATGGCTAGTAAAATAGTTTATAAACCATAGGGAAGTTGGAATACAGTAGGTTTAACACCAATATAAATAATTAATGAGTTCATTACAATACCTTGAAGTGGTGTTTTGTTTTCTTTCGCTAACGGAGCTCATGAGATTTTCTACTTTAAGTTTTGTGTTGTGAAGTTTTCAAGTTTTGGGTAAAAGATTTGATGGATTATGGACCAAGGAGTGGCAATAGCCTAAGCTTGGGGATGCCCATGGAACCCCAAGATAATCTAAGGACACCTAAAATCCAAAGCTTGGGGATGCCCCGGAAGGCATCCCCTCTTTCGTCTACTTCTATCGGTAACTTTACTTGGAGCTATATTTTTATTTACCACATGATATGTGTTTTGCTTGGAGCGTCTTGTATTATTTGAGTCTTTATTTGTTAGTCTTCCACAATCATCATTGCTTCACACACCTTTTTGAGAGAGACACCCATGATTCGGAAATTGTTAGAATACTCTATGTGCTTCACTTATATCTTTTGAGTTATATAGTTTTTGCTCTAGTGCTTCACTTATATCTTTTAGAGCACGTCGGTGGATTTGTTTTATAGAAACCATTGTTCTCTCATGCTTCACTTAGATTATTTTGAGAGTCCTACAAAACAGCATGGTAATTTTCTTTAATTATGTTAGGCATTCAAGATTAATAATAAAATTTTCTTATGAGTGTGTTGAATACTATGAGAAGTTTGAAACTTGATAATTGTTTTGAGATATGGAGACGAAAGGAGCCGGACTCCAAGGAGCCGGACTCCTCTCCGGACTCCGAACCCTCCGTGCCCCTGCCAGTCGAATCCGATTGGGCGCCGATCATGGAGTTCACTGCCACAGACATCTTTCAGCACTCGCCTTTCGGCGATATCCTGAAGTCACTGAAGTCTCTCTCTTTATCAGGAGAGCCCTGGCCGGACTACGGTCAGCAAGGTTGGGGTACGGACGATGAAGAAATTCAAAACCCACCCACCACCCACTTTGTAGCCACTGTCGATGACTTAACCGACTTGCTCGACTTTGACTCCGAAGACATCCATGGTATGGACGCCGATGAAGGAGATGATGAAGAACCAGCACCTACTAGGCCCTGGAAAGCCACCTCGTCATATGACATATACATGGTGGACACCCTAAAAGAGGGAGAGGGCGATGGAATAGTGGAGGATGACCCCTCCAAGAAACAGCCCAAGCGCCGGCGTCAGCGGCGCCGCTCAAAATCCCGCCAACACAAAAATGGTGATTCCAGCACGGGAGATAATAATACTCCGTAGAGTGCCGAAGAAAACCCCCTCCAGCAAGGTTTAGCACAGGAGGATGGAGAAACTAGCCCCCATGAGAGAGCGGCAGACAGAGAGGTCGAGGACGATAACTATATGCCTCCCTCCGAAGACGAGGCAAGCCTCGACGACGACGAATTCATCATGCTAGAGGATCCCGTTGAGCAAAAGCGTTTCCAACGCAGGCTTATGGCCACGGCAAGAAGCCTCAAGAAAAAATAGCAACAGCTCCGAGCTGATCAAGATTTGCTGGTTGACAGATGGACCGAAGTCCTTGCGGCCGAAGAGCATAAACTCGAACGCCCCTCCAAGAGTTACCCAAAGCGCTGGTTGCTACGCCAATTAAAGGAGGAAGCACTTGATGCGGCCGAACGGCCACCTCGTGGCCGCGATAGAGAGGCCTCCCGGCCCTCCACTCAAGCCGCACCCCGTACCAAGGCACGGGAATATGCGCCGGACTTACGAGACATGTTGGAGGACAAGGCAAGGCAAACACGTTTGATCTATGGATCGCGTGGGCACCCCACGGCTCGAGATGGTAAACGTCATGCCGGCCACACATTCGGCAGGGCCGAACACAGTAGACAAAGCTCATTGGAGCTACGTCATGATATCGCCCAGTACAGAGGCGTCGCTCACCCACTGTGCTTTATAGACGAAATAATGGATCATCAAATCTCCGAGGGTTTCAAACCCGTAAACATCGAATCATATGATGGCACAACAGACCCTGCGGTATGGATCGAGGATTATCTCCTTCATATCCACATGGCCCGCAGCGACGATTTTCACGCCATCAAATACCTCCCGCTCAAGCTTAAAGGACCAGCTCGGCATTGGCTCAACAGCTTGCCAACAGGATCAATCAGTTGTTGGGAGGACCTGGAAGCCGCATTCCTCGACAATTTCCAGGTCACTTATGTGCGACCCCCAGACGCCGATGACCTAAGTCACGTAATACAGCAGCCAAAGGAATCGGCCAGACAATTCTGGACACAGTTCCTAACAAAGAAAAATCAAATAGTCGACTGTCCGGACGCTGAGGCCCTAGCAGCCTTCAAGCACAATATCCGTGACGAGTGGCTGGCCCGACACCTCAGACAGGAAAAGCCGAAATCTATGGCAGCACTCATGACACTCATGACCCGCTTTTGCGCGGGAGAAGATAACTGGCTTGCTCGTAGCAACAACATGACCAAGAACCTTGGTAGTTCGGACACCAGGGACATTAGTGGCAGGTCGCGTCGCAACAAGCAGAAGCGCCACATTAACGGCGACAATGCTGAAGATACGGCAGTTAATGCTGGATTCAGAGGCTCTAAATCCGGTCAGCGGAAAAAGCCATTCAAAAGGAATCCTAGGGGCCCGTCCACCTTGGACCGAATACTCGACCGCTTGTGCCAAATACATGGCACCCCCGAAAAGCCGGCCAATCACACCAACAGGGATTGTTGGGTGTTCAAGCAGGCAGGCAAGTTAAGCGCCGACAATGAAGACAAGGGGCTGCATAGCGATGACGACGAGGAGCCCCGGCGGCCGAACAACAGTGGACAGAAGGATTTCCCCCCACAAGTGCGGACGGTGAACATGATATACGCAACCCATGTCCCCAAAAGGGATCGGAAGCGTGCGTTAAGGGACGTATACGCGGTAGAGCCAGTCGCCCCAAAGTTCAACCCATGGTCCACCTTCCCGATCACTGTTGATCGAAGGGACCATCCCACTAGCATCCGTCATGGCGGATTCGCCGCATTGGTTCTAGACCCAATTATTGACGGATTTCATCTCACTAGAGTCCTTATGGACGGCGGCAGCAGCCTGAACCTGCTTTACCAGGATACAGTGCGGAAAATGGGCATAGATCCGTCGAGGATTAAGCCCACCAAAACGACCTTTAAAGGCGTAATACCAGGTGTAGAGGCCAACTACATAGGCTCAGTCACACTTGAAGTGGTCTTCGGATCTCCGGATAATTTCCGAAGCGAGGAGTTAATCTCCGACATAGTCCCGTTTCGCAGTGGCTATCACGCACTGCTCGGGCGAACCGCATTCACCAAATTCAATGCAGTACCACACTACGCATACCTTAAGCTCAAGATGCCAGGCCCTCGTGGAGTAATTACGGTCAATGGAAACACCGAACACTCCCTCTGAACGGAGGAGCACACGGCGGCCCTTGCCGCGGAAGTACAAAGCAGCCTCTCCAGGCAGTTCTCCAGTCCGGCCATCAAACGTCCGGACACCGTCAAGCGCGCCCGGAGTAACCTACAACAAGATGGTCTGGCATGTTCCGAGCAGGCGTAGCAATGCGGCCCCAACCCCAACCCTCACAAAAAGGCGGCGCGAGTATTTCACGTCTATAACTACGCTCTAGAAATACCATGGGCATCGGGGGAGGGGCACCATCACGGCACGCCCAAAATACGGCTTAAACCGCACCAGGGGCTGCCAACTTTTTTACTTTTCTCTTACTTCCAGGACTCTACTCTTCGAAAGGCCTGTTCGGTAGTTCAATTGCCGCACAAACGATGCAAGGACCAGGGAAGCAGACAAGCCATGTCGCATTATGGAAATCCCAGGTGGTCTCTATCACGAACAGTATACCTGTTTTGCATACTATTCTGCAGCTTGCCCCTGGAGCAGACATGTTAAATAGTCCAACTTTTCGTTTATCGCATTACTTGTATCGTTCTGCTTTGATCGCAGCTATTTTAATAAACAATGCATAGCTTTTGTCTATTTTTTGCATTACGTTTTTTTATATATGTTCCTTAACGACATGTTGCACCCGTACACTTTGGTACGGCCAAAATACGTCAGGGGTTTCAGTACCCCTCAACATGGTGTGAGAAGTCCGAACACTTTAACAAGTGCGGCACCCCGAACTTATAGCATTATATGCATTGGCTCCGAATCATGTCTTGGGTCAATAGTTGGGTTTTCCCGGCTCCTATGTTTTGGTGCCTTACGTTCCGCCATATCGGCTAAGGTAGCACTAGGAGAACCACTGTGATTGTGCCCCGGTTGAGTTGGGTCGAGCACCTCAGTGGAGAAAGCTAAAAATGACCGTCATGATGAGGCGAGAGCCGGTCGCTGTTCGAGAGGTCTTTTCGAGTCCTTAAAGACTTATGCCGCTTAGGGCGAGGAGCCGGCTCTGTCCGGCCAAGGCGTGGATAGCGCCCCGAACATGGTCTTCCGAATACCAGGGGCTTCGCCGAAATTTAAAATTATAGAATTCTATGGCTAAGTGAGAGTGTTCACGCATTATAGTCCAATTGCCTTGTTCGTTGGGCTGAGCGCCTCCCTCGAAGGACCCCAAACATGGGAAAAAGAGCCCTCAGGTTTATCCTCAAACACCCCAGCACTAACGGCAAGGGGGCAGAAGCCGACGACTCGCCATCTCTCAGTATTGATAAACAGCTGCACAGAAGGTAATATTTTAAATTCAAGCAGCATTGCTTTGCGCATATGAACAAGTTTTCAGTGCACATGATAACACGAGCGGGTTTTACTAAAAAAATACATCCTTGGTACATTCATCCGCAACAAGGCGAGCACCCTTCAGAACATCCTTATAATAATTCTCGGGCTTGCGATGCTCTTTCCCCGGCGGTGGCCCGTCCTTCACAAGATTCTCTGCATCCAGCTTGCCCCAGTGCACCTTAGCACGGGCAAGGGCCCTACGGGCACCTTCAATGCAGACAGAGCGCTTGATGTCTTCAAGCCTCGGATAGGCCTCCACCAGCCGCCGCACCAGCCTGAAATAGCTCCCAGGCAGAGCCTCTCCAGGCCACATCCGAACTAGGAGGCCCTTCATGGCCTGTTCGGCCGCCTTGTGGAGCTCGACCAGTTGCTTCAGCTGGTCGCTCAGGGGCACGGGGTGTCCGACCTCAGCGTACTAAGACCAGAACACCTTCTCCGTCGAGCTGCCCTCCTCGGCTCGATAGAATGCGGCGGCATCGGATACACTCCGGGGAAGATCTGCGAACGCTCCTGGAGAGCTCTGGATTCGGGTAAGTAACAGGTAACTCACATTTATGTGTTTGCTTTGCATAAAGAATGCCTTACCCGCCGCAATCTTCTTCACCTCATCCAACTCCTGGAGGCTCTTCTGGGATTCGGCCTTGGCAGATTTGGCATTTTCAATAGCCACCGCAAGCTCGAACGCTTGCGTCTTCGAGTCACGCTCCAAACTCTCATGTTTTTCCATGAGAGCCTGAAGCTCTTGCCGCACCTTGCCAACCTCGGCCTCATACTTCTCCCGCTCGGTGCGCTCCGAGGCCGAATTCTTCTCGGCCTCGTCCAGCGCTTGCTTAAGGGTCGCCACCTCAGACGTGGCCCCTACAATAGCCACGATAAGCCTTTCATTTTTTGCAATTGCACCTTTATATAAATATATATATATATATATATATATATATATTTTTCACAAGGTATTTCTTACCTTCATTGTCCTCGAGCTGCTTCTTGGCACGCTCGAGCTCTTGCTCGGACCTTTCGAGGTCCTGCTTTAGCGTGTCCACTTCCACAGTCAGAGCGGCGGACGCAAGCAGGGTAGCCTGCACATGCATATTGACTCATTCTTGTTAGACTCCTGCGAATTCTATTTGATCCTCTATTCGGCTTTTCTTCCCGAACGCCAAATAGAGCATCAGGGGCTACTATCTATGCGGTACTATTATTTACACTTTCTTTACTTACCTCAAAGCCTATCAAAAGGCTAGTACAAGCTTCAATCAGTCCGTTTTTTGCGGACTGAACCTTTTGGACCACCGCACTCATAATAGCGCGGTGCTCCTCGTCGATGGAGGCGCCTTGGAGCGCCTCCAATATATTGTCCGGCACCTCTGGTTGGACGGAGGCCGCCGGCACGGTGGACTTGCTCCTCTTGGAAGGAGGTCCCCCGCTGGACTCTGGAACATTTGAAGGTTCCGGAGTGGTGTCCGGCCTAGAGCCAGACTTGGAGCCCTGGGGGGTTTCATCCCCTTTACTCCTGGAGTCCGGGAGGTCGCCTTACGGCGCCTCCAGGACCACCTCCTCCCGGATTGGAACCTGTTGGGACAACACTTCGGTGTCGTCCGTAGGGCGGGGGGAGGAAGCCGTCGGAAGTGAGTTCACGTCCGACGAGTCCAGTGAGCCGCTCGACGACGCGTCGAGCCGGTCTTTGGGTGGGCTGCATAAACACATTCGACATAAGGGAAAGTTGTGCAATAAACGAATACTATGAATTACTTTGGTATCCGGATACTTACGATTTCGCCAGGGGCTTGGCCTTGGGCGCCCACTCCTCTCTGCCATCGTCGGTGCCGGTGGAGTAGTCCGGAGAAAGGGTTTTCCCCTTCTTGGACCCTTCGGCCTCCCCAGTTGGGGCGACCTTCCTTTTCTTCCCTTCCCCCGCTGGTGGGGGAGGGGTCTCTACTTCCTCCTCCTCGTCTTCATGGGAGGAGTGCGCCTCGGATTCGTCGGATGGTGAATCTGACACCTCCAGACGTCGGGCACTCTTTCGAGTCCCCGTGGCCTTCTTCTTGGCCCTCTTCTCCGGCACCACATAGGGTGTCGGAACCAGCAGCTTTGCCAATTGAGCGTCCGCTGGGTCTTCGGGCAAAGGTGTCGGATAGTCGATCCGTCCGGACTTCGCCTGCCAATCCTGTCAAAGGTAAGGGAGTTTAGACCCCGCATATAGTCAAACTATGGAAAACTGATACCCTGTAAAAGGAAAAAACAGCTTACCACGAGCGCGTGACGCTGCATGCTGAATCCGCGATCCTCGGTAGCGGATGCGGGAGCCTCGGCGCCCTTGAAAAGCATCCTCTAGGCATCTTCATACATCGTGTCGAAGAGCCTGTTTAGAGTTTGATGCTGCGCCGGGTCGAACTCCCACAGATTGAAGGCCCGTCGTTGACACGGGAGGATCAGGTGGATGAGCATAACCTGGACTACGTTGACAAGCCTGAGCTGGTTGTTCACCAGGGATTGGATACATGTTTGCAGTCTGGTCACCTCCTTTTGGTTACCCCACGACAGGCCCGTCTCCTTCCAGGACGTGAGCCGCGTAGGGGGCCGGATCGAAACTCAGGGGGTGCGACCCATTCGGTGTCGCGCAGCTCGGTGACGTAAAACCACCATGATTGCCACCCCTTCAGGGTCTCCACAACGGAGCCCTCGAGCCACAGGACGTTGGCCATCTTGCCAACCATGGCACCGCCGCACTCCGCCTGGCTGCTGCACACCACCTTCGACTTGATGTTGAAAGTCTTAAGCCATAGGCCGAAATGGGGGCGGATGCGGAGGAACGCCTCGCACACGACGATGAACGCCGAGATGTTGAGGACGAAGTTCGGGGCCAGATCGTGGAAATCCAGACCGTAGTAGAACATGAGCCCCCGGAAAATGGATGCAGAGGGAAGCCCAGTCCGCAGAGGAAATGGGGGAGGAATACCACCCTCTCATGGGGCCTAGGAGTGGGGATGAGCTGCCCCTTTTCGGGAAGCCGGTGCACGATGTTGCTAGCCAGATATCCGGCCTACCTCAGCTTTTTGATGTGTCCCTCCATGACGGAGGAGACCATCCACTTGCCTCCCGCTCCGGACATGACTGGAGTAGGTTGAGGTGGTAGTGCGGACTTGGGCGCTGGAGCTCGAGTGCGCAAGAATGGATAGGCAAAGGAGGAAGAAGGCGTGGGTGAAAAGATGGATCCTTATCCCCTTATATGGGTGGACGCAACTACGTGTCCCCACCAGCCTGGTAAAACTCGCTTATCTCCAAGCGCCGTAATCGATGGCGCGGTTGGGTTACCCACGCCCGTATTGATGAGAATCCCGGAATAAGGGGACACGATCTCTGCTTCAACAAGACGTGCCAAGGAAACCGCCTCGCATAACGCGCTAAGATGGGACAGTAAAACGGTTCGAATAAAAGCTTGGCCGTGGTGTGATGTCACACTATGGAGTACGTTAGTAGATTAGATTTGTGTAAATATTATTCTCTCTATGGCAATATGTGGAAACTTATTTTGCAGAGCCGGACACTATCTTTGTGTTCAAAATCTTCTATGAAGTACTTGGAGGAGGAACCCGCCTTGCAATGCCGAAGACAATTTGTGCGCCGGACTCGTCGTCATTGAAGCCTGGTTCAGGGGCTACTGAGGGAGTCCTGGATTAGGGGGTGTTCGGATATCCAAACTATACCTTCAGCCGGACTCCTGGACTATGAAGATACAAGATTGAAGACTCCGTCTCGTGTCCGGAAGGCACTTTCCTTGGCGTGGAAGGCAAGCTTGGCGATACGGATGTTCAGATCTCCTACCATTGTAACTGACTCTATGTAACCCTAACCCTATCCGGTGTCTATATAAACCGGAGGGTTTTAGTCCATAGGACAACATACACATCAACAATCATACCATAGGCTAGCTTCTTGGGTTTAGCCTCTCTGATCTCATGGTAGATCTACTCTTGTACTACCCATATCATCAATATTAATCAAGCAGGACGTAGGGTTTTACCTCCATCGAGAGGGCCCGAACCTAGGTAAAACTTCGTGTCCCTTTCCTCCTGTTACCATCCGGCCTAGACGCACAGTTCGGGACCCCCTACCCGAGATCCGCTGGTTTTGACACCGACAATGATGTATTTATTTATTGTCCTCCTTATGAGTGGCGGTCGGGGACGAGCGATGGTCTTTTCCTACCAATCTATCCCCTTAGGAGCATGCGTGCAGTACTTTGCTTCGATTACTAATAGATTTTTGCAATAAGTATGTGAGTTCTTTATGACTAATGTTGAGTCCATGGATTATACGCACTCTCACCCTTCCACCATTGCTAGCCTCTCTAATACTGCACACCTTTCGCCGGTATCATACACCCACAGATACCTTTCTCAAAACAGCCACCATACCTACCTATCATGGCATTTCCATAGCCATTCTGAGATATATTGCCATGCAACTTTCCACCATTCCGTTTACTATGACACGCTCCATCATTGTCATATTGCTTCGCATGATCATGTAGTTGACATTTTAGTTGTGGCAAAGCCACCGTTCATAATTCCTTCATATAAGTCACTCATGCATCATTGCTATCCCAGTATACCGCCGGAGGCATTCATATAGAGTCATAGTTTGTTCTAGTATCGAGTTGTAATCATTGAGTTGTAAACAAATAGAAATGTGATGATCATCATTCATAGAGTATTGTCCCAAAAAAAGAGAGAAAGGCGAAAAAAAGAAGGCCCAAAAAAGAGTAAATAAATAAAAAGGGGCAACACTACTATCTTTTTTTCCACACTTGTGCTTCAAAGTAGCACCATGATCTTCATGATAGAGAGTCTCATATGTTATCACTTTAATATACTAGTGGGAATATTTCATTATAGAACTTGGCTTGGATATTCCAACGATGGGCTTCCTCAAAATGCCCTAGGTCTTCGTGAGCAAGCAAGTTGGATGCACACCCACTTAGTTCTTGATACGGAGCATCCCAAGGCCATCCCCATGGACCCAACTACATCTCCTTTGACACCTCTTGGACCCATGACACGAACACGTGCAAGAGCTCTTGAAACCGAGGTGACATCTCTCTTCTCACATTTCCACTTTGATACACATGAGACATGGCTACTACCTCATATGGATACATTGTGCATACTCAGGTATCATGGAGAAGCTAAGGAGCAAGGAGAAGAAGAAGAGGAAGGTGGACATGAAGACGGAGAAGGAGAAGAGATGCAGGAGAAGCTATAGGCTTCGGACGACCGGCCTGGACCGGACGTCCGACGACCCCCAGGCATCGGACGACCGGCCCCCTCCAGACGACCGGCGTCTTCACACCAGAGACCAAACCCATGGACGTCCGACGCCACCCAGATGACCGACGACCATCGGACGATCGACCCCGACCGGACGTCTGACCGAAGACCACCTGAGCCGAAACTATGGACGTCCGACAGGCACCGGACGTCCGGACCCTCGCGAGCCTCCGGACGACCGGTGACCCCCGGACGTCTGACGCCTGTGCGCTGATGCGTGTTGGGACGCAGCCCATGTACCCCCTCCCCCCCTCTTTTGCACTAAGACTATATATACTCCACCTATTCCTTATAGCTAGGGTTAGCAAAGGTTTAGCTCATGTTTGTGTGAGAGCTTTGCTCATCCACTTGGTTACCTTCTCCTCGGAGATTCGAGCCTCCACCGGAGAAGACCCCCCAAGCGGATTCAAGACCCTTGTTTAGGGAAGAACTCAAGACCTCCTCATGGAGAAGACCGGTTACCGTGTATCGTCTATTGTTGACTTTGGATCGTGTATCTTCTCTTATGTATTCGAGGATCTAGCACTTGTGTGACTTGTTCTTGTTAGTTTGAGTGTTCCTCTTGTGTTTCCTCTTGTGATCTCCCTCGTTTCCCTCCTCGTGTTCATCGTGTTCATCACGGGATCCGCTCCTTTCGTGAAAGATTGACCGATTAGGGTTCTACCCTACATCATCTTGGTATCATGAGCCACGTTGATCACGATTTCGGAGCCTCCCCGTTGTGTTGCTAGCCTTGTTTTGTTGTTTTTCGTTCTAATTCGAAAATACCCACCAAAAATAGCCCCAATTTTTTTGTGATTTGTTAGTGTGTTGAGATTTTGTTGTCTTGGATCCGTGGATTTGCTTTGTTTTGAGTGGATCTAGCTTTTCCCCCTTTCCCCACCCTTTCCATCCACAAAATCGTCCGGATTTCACCTTTTTCGCCATCTCCACCTCGAACCCTAGTTGTTCATCCCGTGCCCGAAAATTGCCCAGGCACCGGACGTCCAACCCAGCCTGGACGTTCGACGATGACCAGACGACCGGCCCAGCCCGGATGTCTGACCGACCCTGACGAAACTGAATTTGTTCAGTTTTAGTCACCACCACCGCCCCACATTTCAGCAAACGCACTCCTACCACTATACACCATCCTCACTTCCGCATACCACCACCATTTTGGACCGTTTCGCACTCTGACACGTGTTGCCACTTCGAGGTTTGAGAATTTGAGTTGCGGTACCGTATCCTTTTGTGTTTCGGCTATCTAGGTATGGTTCGACATCGACATCACCGCCGCTCATCTTCGCCACGGACGTGTCCTACATCGTCATCAACAATGACCACCTCGACTACATCGTGGTATTTCAGTGAACCATTTTGACACAAGTCCGGAAGCAAGACCGATAACCTCGTCTTGGTATTGGACATATCACTCTTGCCATTACATTGATACCCATCATAGCCTTAGTCCTTTGCATTGCTTACCCAACGAGACTAGCCATTGAGTATTGCCGGCAACGGGACTTGTGCACATTAGTGATCATACTTCCCATAGCATACATACATCATTGTTGCATATATTGGTATCATCTCTTGTGTCACAAAGTTGTCATCGCATACACAATTGCTATCTTGGTTCGTCAAGCATCGCATAAGAAAATAGCTCCAACATCAAAGAGCCAAACAAGCTTTTAAGCAAAGAGGAAAGATAAGAAAAGAGCTTTTAAGCAAGAACCATAGCATCATACAACATTAAGATTGTCATATTCGATCATCTTGGATCATATCATAGAACTACCTTGCATAAAGCATACTTGGGATAGAAGTCGTTGCATTTTTGCTAAGTAGGTTGTGCACAGGTTCTTGTATCCACCTATTGTGCAATCGTGCTAGCGTCTCTCTAGTGTTGTGCAACAAGAGCATTTTTGTGGATTCCACATTTTGGATCATCCTTGGTTGCCCAACCCCACTTATCTTTTTGTGTGTGTGTGTGTGTTTCCGTGTACCTTATATGCTTGGTCTACTTGTTACATGGCATCTTGCGAATCTTTTCCAACATTATTGAAGCTCACTTACAATTGCATCAAATTTTGTTCCACCATACTAACCAAGCTCCACCAATTTTTTTTACTTTGTGTAGGTGTGAGAAACTGACAAGAGCTAGTACCAATTGTGCTATTTCCTTGTCCTACATTGGATTGATCCCCGATCCACTTTCAACTTCGGTCAAGGTACATTTGGTATTCGTTCTTCTCTTTCTACCACTCACATTTGTCTTGGAATGATGGATAGGCCAAGTACTTCTACCAACCCACTCTTCATGGAGCAAGACGACGACATGAACTCCTTCGTCACCAAGAGTCACCTCTTTGGTGCACAATGTGCTTTGCATCAAGAGCAACAAGCTATGAATGAACACATCGACAACCTTGCCGCCGACTTGCGACTTTCCGAGCAACATACAAGGGACTACTTCGACCACAAGCTCGACAATCACAAGCAAGAGAATGATGCAAGAATGGACGATATTCATGCTTTGTTGCTCAACCACTCTTCTTCCACTTCAAGAAGGAGCCGTTCAAGCCGCCACTCCGACTTCACCCTCTCCGACTCAAGTACACCGACATCGAACACTCTACGTCGTGCCGCGTGCAACGATCGTCAAGCAAGCCTCAATCCTCTACGCGACACCGACTCTCAAGAGCGTCGACGACGTCAAACTCAAGAGGCCTTTGCACTAGCACGAGAACGGCAACGACAACGCCAACATGAAGAGGAAGAGCGAGCGCGTCTACACCAAGTTGCACAAGACGCCGAGGCACAACGCCAAGAAGAACAACTCCGTGAAGCTCAAGCACTTGCGACGCAACAAGCCCTCTGAGATTCAAGTCGAGCCATAGCCTACAGAGGCCGACAAGCTCGAGAACAAGAAGAAACATTTCACGAAGAAATTCAAGAACGGAGATTTCAAGCTCGCGTGCATCGTCAAGTTCGACAAGCTCCTCCACAAGCTCACCAAGAACATCAAGTTCATCAAGAGCATGAAGACAATGGAAATCCTCCACGACAAGCGCAACATGAGGTTGACAACCCTCCACGCCAAGAGCACCATGAGTTGAACAATCATCAACAACATGGGC
Source organism: Triticum aestivum (assembly GCF_018294505.1). Lineage (NCBI taxonomy): Eukaryota > Viridiplantae > Streptophyta > Magnoliopsida > Poales > Poaceae > Triticum > Triticum aestivum. The sequence goes on along the minus strand of NC_057809.1, from coordinate 583,010,075 downwards.
GTCATCATCCCCGACCCCAACACAATGAAGAGCAACGCTATGGCAAGCTCAAGTTCACCATGCCAAGTTCAACGAAAGCAACAATCCCGAAGAGTACCTTTCATGGGCATTGAAAGTTGACAAGATCTTCCGTTTGCACAATTATGAAGAAGAGAAGAAGATCGCGATGGCATCCCTTGAGTTCCAAGACTATGTCCTCATTTGGTGGGAACAAGTCGTCGAGCACCGTGAGGCAAGAGGTGAACCACCCATCACCACTTGGGCACAAATGAAGGATGTCATGAGAGCACGTTTCGTGCCTACCTACTACAACCGCGACCTCTTCAAGAAACTCCAACTACTCAAGCAATGGACAAAGAGCATTGAAGAGTACTACAAGGAGATGGAGATTGCCATGATACGAGCCAATGTCACGGAAGATGAAGAGCAAACAATGGCACGTTTTTTGAATGGACTCAACCATCCTATTAAGAAGATTGCCGACTTCCAACCATACTCGAACCTCATCAAGCTAGTGCACCAAGCTACCAAAGCGGAATGCCAAGTGCAAGATGATTTCAAGTATGCCAAGCTCTCATCCAAGTCATACGACTTCTCCAACAACCAAGCTTCAATGACTCCAACACCGACTACAAAGCCTTCTACTAGCACCATCGACAAGTCGAGTTCCAAGAAAGCTTCATCAACTCCAAGTCATCCTCCTACTACGAGAAACTTCAAGCCAAGAGCTTCATCATCATCAACTCCAACCGATGATACCGTCAAGACGAGTTCCTTCAAGTGTTTCACTTGCGGAGGCCGAGGCCACAAGTCCTACGAGTGCACCAACAAGCGGACCATGATCCTCAACGACGACGGCACTTACGACTGAATGAGTGAAGAAGAAATGGACGCCATCGAGCAAGTCGCCATGCATCGGCAAGTGAATGATGAAGAGGAACAAGTCTTTTGCGATGAAGATTCAAGTCCCGCACTTGTTGTCTCCAAAGTCTTGACTCTCCAACATCACCAAGAAGAAGACCAAAGATGCCACATATTCCACACCAAGGCCTACATCAATGGACGATCCGTCAAGGTCATCATCGATGGAGGAAGTTGTCATAATCTCACAAGCGAAGAACTTTGCTCCAAGCTTCAATTGCCCAAGACAAAGCATCCACATCCGTACAAAGTGCAATGGCTTAACAACTCCAGCACCATCCAAGTCGAGCACCGAGTATAAGTCTCCTTCAAAATTGGCGCCTACGAAGACACCTTGGAGCGCGACGTCGTTCCAATGACCGTTTGCTATCTTCTCCTTGGACGCCCATGGCAATTCGATCGAGGAGTCATCCACAACGGACGAACGAACCACTACATCTTCAAGATGAAGGGCAAGGAGTACGTCCTCCGTCCAATGTCGCCAAGTCAAGTGATCGCCGACAAGCAAGCCACCCATCGTGGAGATCATAGTGAGAGAGCGAGCCACCAAAAAGAGAGTGAGCGCCACAAGCTGCTACCTCTTGAGCACTACGTTGGTTTTCCCCAAAGAGGAAGGGACGATGCAGCAAAGTAGCGTAAGTATTTCCCTCAGTTTTTGAGAACCAATGTATCAATCCAGTAGGAGGCTACGCACGAGTCCCTCGTACCTGCACAAAACAAATAAATCCTCGCAACCAACGTGAATAGGGGTTGTCAATCCCTACACGGCCACTTACGAGAGTGAGATCTGATAGATATGATAAGATAATATTTTTGGTATTTTTGTGATAAAGATGCAAAGTAAAATAAAGGCAAAGTAAAAAAGCAAAGGAAATAACTAAGTAGTAGGAGATTAATATGATAAAGATAGACCCGGGGGCCATAGGCTTCACTAGTGGCTTCTCTCGAGAGCATAAGTATTCTACGGTGTGTGAACAAATTACTATTGAGCAATTGACAGAATTGAGCATAGTTATGAGAATATCTAGGTAATCATGTATATAGGCATCACGTCCGATACAAGTAGACCGAGTCCTACCTGCATCTACTACTATTACTCCACTCATCGACCGCTATCCAGCATGCATCTAGAGTATTAAGTTAAAAACAGAGTAACGCCTTAAGCAAGATGACATGATGTAGAGGGATAAACTCATGCAATATGATGAAAACCCCATCCTTTTATCCTTGATGGCAAGAATAGAATACGTGCCTTGCTGCCCCTACTGTCACTGGGAAAGGACACCGCAAGATTGAACCCAAAGCTAAGCACTTCTCCCATTGCAAGAAAGATCAATCTAGTAGGCCAAACCAAACTGATAATTTGAAGAGACTTGCAAAGATAACCAATCATACATAAAATAATTCAGAGAAGATTCAAATATTATTCATAGATAGACTTGATAATAAACCGACAACCCATCGGTCTCAACAAACACACCGCAAAAAGAAGATTACATCGAATAGTTCTCCACAAGAGAGGGGGAGAACATTGTATTGAGATCGAAAAAGCGAGAAGAAGCCATCTAGCTACTAACTATGGACCCATAGGTCTGAGGTAAACTACTCACACTTCATCGGAAGGGGTATGGTGTTGATGTAGAAGCGCTCCATGATCGATGCCCCCTCCAGCGGAGCTCCGGAACAGGCCCCAAGATGGGATCTCGTGGATACAGAAAGTTGCGGCGGTGGAATTAGGTTTTTGGCTCCGTATCTGATTGTTTGGGGGTATGTAGGTATATATAGGAGGAAGGAGTACGTCGGTGGAGCAGCAGGGGGCCCACGTGGGTGGAGGGTGCGCCTGGGGGGGGGGGGTAGGCACGCCCCCTACCTCGTGGCCTCCTCTTTTGTGTCTTGACGTAGGGTCCAAGTCTCCCGGGTCTTGTTCATTGAGAAAATCACGTTCCCGAAGGTTTCATTCCGTTTGGACTCCGTTTGATATTCCTTTTCTTCCAAACCCTAAATCAGGCAAAAAACAACAATTCTAGGCTGGGCCTCCGGTTAATAGATTAGTCCCAAAAATAATATAAAAGTGGATAATATAGCCCAATAATGTCCAAAACAGTAGATAATATAGCATGGAGCAATCAAAAATTATAGATACGTTGGAGACGTATCACAAGCCTGAATCGAACACCTCCACGATGAGCGACAAGAAGAACAAAGTCCTATTTGCCACCAAAAGTGAGATAAGAGGAGTGTGTGAGAACCCATCTAGTGTCCTACACTACGTCCTTGTGTCCAAGGACAATGCACCACAAACTAACACGTCTCACACTCTTCCTCTAGTGTTGTCTTCTCTTTTGCAGGAATTTCACGATGTTTTCCCCGACGAGCTACCTTCGGGACTACCTCCACTACGAGGCATTGAGCACCGTATCGACCTCATCCCCGGAGCACCGCTTCCGAACAAAGCTCCCTACCGCGTCAACCCCGAAGAAACCAAAGAAATACAAAGGCACGTAAAGCATCTCATAGACCATGGACATGTGCGTGAAAGTTTGAGCCCTTGTGCCGTCCCGGTCATTCTTGTGCCAAAACGAGATGGTAGCTTTCGCATGTGCTCCGATTGTAGACCTATCAATGCTATCACCGTTCGCTATAGGTATCCCATTCCACACCTTGACGATATGCTTGATGAACTTAGTGGTGCCACTATATTTTCTAAAATTGATCTTAAGAGTGGTTACTATCAAATCCGCATACAAGAGGGTGATGAATGGAAAACCGCTTTCAAAACCAAGTTTGGTTTGTATGAGTGGTTAGTCATGCCTATGGGCCTTTCGGAGGCACCGGGTACTTCTATGCGTCTTATGAATCATGTCTTTCGCCTTTACATTGGTATATTTGTTGTGGTATACTTTGATGATATCCTTGTTTTTAGCAAGTTTCTCAAAGAGCATGTCACCCATGTCTGAACCGTTTTGCAAACTCTTCGAAAATAGCATCTCTATGCTAATATGGAGAAATGCCTTTTTGGCATTGACAAGCTCGTTTTCTTGGGTTTTGTTGTTTCTTCTAAGGGTGTTCATGTTGATGAGTCCAAGATCAATGCTATTAAGACTTGGCCACAACCAACCAATTTGCATCAAGTGCGTAGCTTTCTTGGCCTTGCGGGTTTCTATCGTCGCTTTGTGAAGGATTTTAGCACCATTGCTTCGCCTTTGCATGATTTGAGCAAGAAGAATGCACCCAAGATACCGCATTCAATGAGCTTAAGAATTTTCTTACTCATGCTCCCGTGCTTGCTTTACTCAACTTCGACAAGCCTTTTGAGATTCATTGCGATGCTAGTGGTAATGGCATAGGAGGTGTGTTAACATAAGAGAAGCGCCCCATAGCTTACTTTAGTGAGAAACTTTCTGGAGCGCAACTCAATTACCCCATCTATGACAAAGAGCTATATGCTTTAGTGCGCGTTTTGCATGAATGGGAACACTATCTTCGCCCACATGAGTTCATCATTCATACCGATCATGAGACTCTCAAGTATCTTAAGGGTCAAACCAAGTTGAACAAGCGCCATGCTAAATGGAGTGAATTTATTGAGTCTTTTCCTTATGTCATCAAGTACATCAAAGGAAAGGAAAACATTGTAGCAGATGCCCTTTCTCTCATATGCATGCTTGTGAATAAACTTGAATTGGATGTCATTGGATTTGAGCATATCAAAGACTTGTATGAGCATGATGCAACTTTTGCTAATCCTTGCGCCAAGTGTTTGTCGCACACCTCTTGGGAACGCTATTACATCAAAGATGGATATCTTATGAGAGCTAACAAACTTTGCATGCCCGAGTCTTCTCTTCGTTTGTTGCTTTTGCAGGAATCTCATGGAGGAGGCTTAATGGGACACTTTGGACGAGACAAGACTGTTACGGCATATCTCTCTCAAGGTAGTTTTGGTGATTGATGACAACATGTTTGCGGACTAATCATGTGCTTTGAGTAGTTCACAGATTCATCCCTGGCACGAGACGTTTTCTTCCCTTCGGAGTGTCTTTCAAGATGGTGTAGCTCTTTCATTTCTCTCTCGGTGGACTAGTTGCATAGAGGGCACCGTACTATCAAGAGGGGGTCCGCTGGGGTATTGCATGGGTGGAATCAACACGTACACATCAGCTTCTCACCCTCCGAGCTTTTCCATTCCATTGAAGAGATCTCTCCTCTTTTCTTTGTCCTGTCTGGGTCCCAGCGGTAGTACCATGCAACCCAGCGGTAGTACCGCTGAGGAGCCACAAGCGGCGGTACTGCTCCGCAGCGGTAGTACCGCCCGTGACTCCACAACAGTAGTACCGCTGGGGTGCCTGACACCACCGCCTCGTCCTCAGCCTCTTTGGAGAGATCCTCTCTCTCTTCTGTGTCCCAGCAGTAGTACCGCACTACCAGCGGTAGTACGGCCGAAGGGTCACAAGCGGCAGTTCCGCTTCGCAGCGGTAGTACCACCCGTGACCCCGCTGCCGTAGTACCGATGGGCTGTCTGGCTCCTACCACCTCAACTCGAGGGCTCTTTTTCTCGTGTCGGGTTTTGCAGCACTAGTTGCGGTTGTAGAGGCGGTAGTACCGTTTTAGGAGTGGTAGTACCGCCCTTACCACCGCGGTAGTACCACGTTGGGTCCTATTCCCTACTAGTCTTCTCTGCGCGGCAGTACCGCTGGCTGGAGCGGCAGTACCGCTGACCTAGCGGTAGTACCGCCCCCTCTTAGCGGTAGTACCGCCCTGTGTGGGGCTGGTTGGTGGGGGCAACGGTTGGATTGTTGCCCCCACTATAAAAGGGGGTACCCTTCTTCTCTTTGACTCATCTCTTCCCCCTCAAGCTCCATTAATGCTCAAGCTCCATTAAATGCTCCAAGCTCCATTTTCGCCCGATCTATCTCTCTAGCCAATCAAACTTGTTGATTTGCTCGGGAGTGGTTGAGAAGGCCCCGATCTACACTTCCACCAAGGGATTTTCGATTCCCCCACTCATCCCTAGCGGATCTTGTTACTCTTGGGTGTTTGAGCACCCTAGACGGTTGAGGTCACCATGGAGCCATAGTCCATTGCGGTGAAGCTTCATGGTTTTGTTGGGAGCCTCCGATTAAGTTGTGGAGATTGCCCCAACCTTGTTTGTAAAGGTTCAGTCGCCGCCTTCAAGGGCACCAATAGTGGAATCACGGCATCTCGCATTGCGTGAGGGCGTGAGGAGAATACGGTGGCCCTAGTGGCTTCTTGGGGAGCATTGTGCCTCCACACCGCTCCAACGGAGACGTACTTCCCCTCAAAAGGAAGGAACTTCGGTAACACATCCTCGTCTTCACCGGATCCACTCTTGGTTATCTCTTACCTTTACTTGTGCAAGCTCTTTAGTGTTACTTCTCTTGCTTGCTTGTTTGCTTGTTGGTATTGCATCATATAGGTTGCTCACCTAGTTGCACATCTAGACAACCTACTTTGATGCAAAGTTTAATTTGATAAATAAAAGTTAAAAATTGGTAGTTGCCTATTCACCCCCCCTCTAGTCAACCATATCGATCCTTTCAATTGGTATCAGAGCCTCGTCTCTTTATTAAGGACTATACCGTCCAAAGAGTATGGTTGATACCATAGACGGTGTGGAGGAACACTCCGGTGTGAATCCGATCTCGTCTACGGGCGATGGGAGAACCTCGGTCTCTCGTGAGGAGTTCAATGTGGCCTTAGAGACATTGAAGACCTCCATGACGACCGAGGTTGAAAGCATGTTTACTAAATTTCTTGAGGGGCTTAAACTATCCACCGCACCGTTGAAAGTGGGTGACCCCACCGACAAGGTGACGGATGCTATCTCCGACAAGGGGGAAGCTAGTAGTGAAAAGGCTCCTTCTTCTAGTGGTAAAAGTGGCACCGACATCTTTGCTCATGTGGAACCACCACTTGTTTATGGTGGACCGGTTCCTTCTACTCATTTGAATCATGTCGGTCCTCCCCCTAAGATTGTGAAAAATGAGGACTTTGATTCCTGGGTTTACCACTTTAAACGTCATTTAAATCATGTGAACACTAACCTTTGGATAATCATTGAAGAAGGTTTCTATCCGCATGATCCAAGCAACTTCACTCCTCGAGAAGCCGCGGATAATCAATTCAATGAGAATGCTCTCTTCATCATTCAAGATGCAATTCCACCAAAATACCTACCTCATCTTCGTCCCTTCGCCTTGGCCAAAGATGCATGGCATTGTGTTGTCTCTCTCTACCGGGGAAGCGCAAGCATTCAACGCTCCAACTATGAAGTGGTGCAATATGAGGCCGATGAGTTTGCTATGAAAGAAGATGAAGAACCTCGTGAGCTTTATCAGAGAGTAACCAAACTTGCGGTCTCAGTACAAGATCATAGGAGCAAGGACAAGGATGACAATTGGATCAAGCGCAAATTTCTCAAGGCAATGATGCCCTACCACAAGGCCATGTCCTCCGTCATTCGTCAAAGACCGGACTTCCACACTTTGACCTCAAGCGAAGTGTTGGATGAGTTTGTGGCCATGAACATCTTGGACAAGACTGCCGACAATGCGGTGCTCCATTCTCAACAGGCAAAGAAGCCTAACCTTGCATTGAAGGCCAAGCTCACCGTTGAAGAAGAAGAAGAGGAAGAAGAGGAGAGCAACCCTGGAGATACGAAGTATGCGTATCATGAACACATGGCACTTGCTTCAAGGCAATTTTGGAGCAAGAAAAACTCGAGGCCAAACTTTAGCAAAAACAACTCAAGTGGCACGAAGAGCAAGCAACGTGGAAGGACTTGCTACAACTGCGACAACATGAGTCATTTCGTTGTGGAGTGCCCGTATGAGAAGAGGGAAGACAATGGTGGCAAGCTCATCTGAAAGGACAAGGCCAAGTTGTTCCCCAACAAGAGCAACTTCACCAAGAAGACTCCTCCCAAGGCATTGGTGGTACAAGAAGAGTACAATGAGGATGGTGACGATGATGAAGGTGATGAGTCGGTTGCCATGGCCTCCGTTGCCATTGCAACGACTTCAAGGCTGTCTCTCTTTGACTCACCCAATGAGAGCATCACCGCCAAGTGCCTCATGGCTAAATCCACCAACAAGGTAACCCCCAACATCAAAACTACCATCATTAATCATCCTTCTTCGACGGATAGCATTAATGAACTTGAGGGAGCTAATGTGGAGGCTAATGAGTTTGAGGCCTTTATGGGCAAACTCAAGGGAAAATCCAAGAAGCACTTTGTTTCTCTCTTGGAACAACTTGGTGAAGCCAATGACATGATCGAGGTTCACGAAGACACCATCACTAAGATGGAAGGGCATAGTCGTGACTATGCCGATGAGATTTCGGATCTTTCCAATGCTCTTGAGGAAGAGCGTGGTCTTTGTTTGGCTCTTAAGGAGTCACACAACGTTGATCATGCTAAGTTAAAGAAAGATTATGATCATGTCCTCATAGTTTCTCATGTGCTAAACTCCGAGAAGGCCGAACTTGAGGTTGATCTTGCTAGACTCAAAGAGGAGTTTGATCTACTTGACAAGGCTCACAAGGTTGAAGGGTGCTCATGCTAGCCTCAAAGAGTCTCATGATCAACTTCAAGTAAAGCTAACCAAGGAAAAAGCCACTTTCCGTCGTATGATGTTAATTGAAAATGCAAATGCTACTAACCCGTGTTGTGAGCATGTGCATGTCGTTGAGGAGAATGCTAAGCTAAAGGGGCAACTTGAGAGAGGTCCTGCGACTTGCATACAAGGCAAGAATAACCTCAACGATCTCTTGATCAACCAAAAGGGAGTTGTGGCCAAGGAAGGGGTTGGGTACGTGCCCGACTCCGAGAACAAGAAGAAGAATGACAAGACCAAACGACCTCCTCCTCTCATGCAAACCTTTGTGAAGGAGGGTGTCGGTGTCAAAATCGGCGGATCTCGGGTAGGGGGTCCCGAACTGTGCGTCTAGGCCGGATGGTAACAGGAGGCAGGGAACACGATGTTTTACCCAGGTTTGGGCCCTCTTGATGGAGGTAAAACCCTATGTCCCGCTTGATTAATATTGATGATATGGGTAGTACAAGAGTAGATCTACCACGAGATCAAGGAGGCTAAACCCTAGAAGCTAGCCTACGGTATGATTGTTGTATATGGATTTGATTGCCTACGGACTACAACCCTCCAGTTTATATAGACACCGGATAGGGTTAGGGTTACATAGAGTCGGTTACAATGGTAGGAGATTTGAATATCCGCATCGCCAAGCTTGCCTTCCACGCCAAGGAAAGTCCCATCCGGACATGATACGAAGTCTTCAATCTTGTATCTTCATAGTCCAGGAGTCCGGCTACCCGAACACCCCCTAATCCAGGACTCCCTCAGTAGCCCCTGAACCAGGCTTCAATGATGACTAGTCCGACACGCAAATTGTCTTCGGCATTGCAAGGCGGGTTCCTCCTCCAAATCCTTCATAGAAGATTGTAAACACCAAGAGTAGTGTCCGGCTCTTCAAAATAAGCTTCCACATATTGCCATAGAGAGAATAATATTAACACAAATCAAATCTGCTGACGTATTCCATAGTGCGTCATCACACTACAGCCAAGTCCTTCACTCGAATCGTTTTCACTTTTCCACCTCAGCATATTTTGCGAGGCGGTTTCCTTGGCACGTCTTGTAAAAGCAGAGATCGTGTACCCCCTTTTTACGGGATTCTCATCAATACGGACGTGGGTAACCCAACCGCGCCACTTATCACGGCGCTTGGGAGGCAAGCGAGTTTTACTAGGCAGGTGGGGGCGCACAACCGCATCCGCCCATATAAGGGGATAAGGATCCACCTTTTTACCTACGCCTTCTTCCTCCTTTGCCTATCCATCTCCTGCACACTCGAGCTCCAGCGCCCAAGCCCGCACTTCCCACCTCAACCTTCTCCAGCAATGTCCGTAGCGGGAGGCAAGTGGATGGTCTCCTCCGCTACAGAGGGCCAAGTCAAGAAGCTAAGGAAGGCCGGATACCTGTCTAAGGACATCGCACACCGGCTTCCCGAAAAGGGGCAGCTTCTCCCCACCCCAAGGCCCCATGAGAGGGTAGTATTTCTTCCCCACTTCCTCCACGGACTGGGTTTTCCACTCCACCCATTTGTCCGGGGGCTCATGTTCTACTACCGCCTGGATTTCCACGATCTAGCCCCGAACTTCATCCTCAACATCTCGGCGTTTATCATCGTGTGCGAGGCTTTCCTCCACGTCCGCCCTCATTTCGGCCTCTGGCTCAAGACCTTCAATGTCAAGCCCAAGGTGGTGCGCGGCAGCCAGGCAGAGTGCGGAGGCGCCATGGCGGGCAAGATGGCCAACGTCCTATGGTTCGAGGGCTCTTTTATGGAGACCCTAAAGGGGTGGCAATCCGGGTGGTTTTACATCACCGAGCCACGCGATCCGAACTGGATCGCAGCCCCCGAGTTCCGATCCGGACCCCCCATGCGGCTTATGTCCTGGAAAGAGACGGGCCTGTCATGGGGTGACGAAAAAGAGGTGACCGGATTGCAAACATGCATCCAGTCCCTGGTGAACAAGCCAATCCGGCTTGTTAATGTAATCCAGGTTATGCTCGTCCGCCGGATCCTCCCGTGCCAACAACGGGATTTTAATCTGTGGGAGTTCGACCCGGCGCAGCACCAAACCCTTAGTGGGCTCTTCGACACAACGTATGAAGATGCCTGGAAGGTGCTATTCAAGGGCGCCGATGCTCCCGCATCCACTTCCGAGGACCGCAGATACAGCTCGCAGCGTCACGCTAGCGAGGTAAGCTATCTTCACCTTTTACAGGATGTTTAAGCTTTTTTCATAGTTTGACTCTATGCGGGATCTAAACTCCCTTACCTTTGACAGGCTTGGCGAGCGATATCCGGACCGATTAACTGTCCGGCTCCGCTGCCCGAAGACCCAGCCCCAGCTCTACTAGTGAAGCTGCTGGTTCCGGCGCCTTATGTGGTGCCGAAGAAGAAGGCCCAGAAGAAGAAGACCACGAGGATTCGAAAGAGTGCCCGAAACGTGGTGGTGTCGGACTCGTCATCCGACGAGTCCGAGACGCCCTCTTCCCGTGAAAACGAGGAGGAGGAAGAAGAAAACTCTCCCCCCCCAGCGGAGGGAGGAGAGAAGAGGAAGGCCGCCCCAACGGGGGAGGCCGAGAGGTCTAGGAAAAGGAAGACCCCTCCGCCGGACTACTCCCCCGACGCCGAAGAGGGCGGAGAGGAGTGTCCAAACAGGGCCAAGCGTCCGGCGAAATCGTAAGTTCGGATATTAGAATAACTCATGATGTTCCTTTGTTGCACAGCTTTCCCTGATGTCGAATGTAATTATGCAGTCCGCCCCGGGCCGAATTCGACGAATCGTCGGGCGGCTCCCTGGACTGATCGGACGTGAACTCAGTTCCGCCCGCTGTCTCCCCCCGCACTGCAGACGACGCCGAAGTGGCGTTGCGACAAGCTCCGGGGCAGGAGGAGGTGGTCTCGGAGGAGCTGCAAGGCAACCTCCCGGACTCCAGGAGTGAAGGGGATAAGGCCCCCAGGGCTCCAAGTCCGGCTTTGTGTCGGACACCGCGCCGGAATCTTCCACAGTTCTAGACCACGGTAGGCAAACTCTTTCCAAGAGGAGCAAGCCTTCTGAGCCGGCGGCCTCCGTCCAACCGGAGGTGCCGGACAATCTGCTGGAGGTGCTCGACGGCGCCTCCATCGACGAGGGGAACCGTACTATTATGAGTACGGTGATCCAGAAGGTTCAGTCCGCCAAGAGCGGACTGACTGAAGCTTGCACTAGCCTTCTAACAGGCTTCGAGGTAAGTGAAAATATGTAAAAATATTACCGCATAGACAGTAGCCCCTGATGCTCTGTTTGGCGTTCGGAAAGAAAAGCCGAATAGAGGATCTATTAAATTTCGCAGGAGTCTAACAAAAAAAGAGTCAATATGCGTATGCAGGCTTGCTGCTATCCACCGCCGCACTGACTGCTGAGGTGGGTGTCCTGAAGCAGGACTTCGAGCAGACCGAGCAAGAGCTCGGCCTTGCCAAGCGGCGGCTCGAGGAGAAAGAAGGTAAGAAGTACCTTACAGAAAAGGTGCCTATAGAAAGGCGTGATTGCAAAAAATATAACAGGATTGTACTGCTTATTGTAGGGGCCACGACTGAAGTGGCGACCCTTAAGCACTCGCTGTCTGAGGCCGAAAATAAAATGGCCGTGGAGCGCACCGAGCGAGACAGACTTGGGGCTCAGGTCGGCGAGGTGCAGCAAGAGCTTCAGGCTCTCATGAAAAAACATGAGAGTTTGGAGCTTGAGTCAAAGGCGCAAGCATCCGAGCTCGCGACGGCCCTTGAGACTGCCAAGTCTGCCAAGGCCGAAGCCCAAAAGGCCCTCCAAGAGTTGGAGGAGATGAGGAAGATAGCAGCGGGTAAGGCATTCTTCATGCAAAGCAGAAATATAAGACTAAACTACTTGTTACTTACCCGAATCCGAAGCTCTCCAGGGGCATTCGCAGATCTTCCCCGCAGTGTATCCGCCGCCGCCGCATTCTACCGAGCTAAAGAGGGCAGCTCGACGGAGGAGGTGTTCTGGTCTCAGTATTCTGAGGCCGGACACCCTGTGCCTTTGAGCGACCAGCTGAAACAGCTGGTCGAGCTCCACAAGGCGGCCGAACAGGCCATGAAGGGCTTCATAGTTTGGCTGTGGCCCGGAGAGGCCCTGCATGGGAGCTATTTCGGGCTGGTGCGGCGGCTGGTGGAGGCCTGTCCGAGGCTCGAGGTCATCAAGCGCTCCGTCTGTATCGAAGGTGCCCGTCGGGCCCTTGCCCGTGCAAAGGTGCACTGGGGTAAGCTGGACGGTGAGAAGCTTGTGAAGGACGGGCCACCGCCGGGGAAGGAGCATCGCAAGCCCGAGAACTACTACAGGGATGTTCTTGCAGGTGCCCGCCTTGTGGCGGATGAATGTACCAAGGATGTGATTTTTGAATGAACTCGCTCGTGTTTATCCTGTGCGCTGAAAACTTGTTCATATGCGCTAAGCAATGCTTATTGAATTTAAAATATTACTTTCTGTGCGTCCGTTTATCAAAAATTGAGAGATGGCCAGTCGTCGGCTTCTGCCCCCGTGCCACTAGTGCTGGGGTGTTCAGGATAAACCTAAGCGCTCTTTTTCCCATAGTTGGGTCCTTCAAGGGAGGTGCTCAGCACAACGAACCAGACAATCGGACTATAATGCTTGAACACTCTCACTTAGCCATAGAACTCTATAATTTTAAATTTCGGCTAAGCCCCTAGTTCGGAAGACCGAGTTCGGGGCGCTATCCACGCCTTGGCCGGACAGAGCCAGCTCCTCGCTCGAAGCGGCATAAGCCTTTAGGGACTCGAAAAACCTCTCAAACAGCGACCGGTCTCTCGCCACATCATGACAGCCAGTTTAGCTTTCTCCACTGAGGTGCTTAACCCAGCTGAACCAGGGCACAATCGCAGTGGTTCTCCTAGTGCTACCTTAGCTGATAGAGCGGAACGTAAGGCACCAAAACATAGGAGCCGGGCAAACCCAACTATTGACCCAAATCATGATTCGGAGCCGATGCATATAGTGCTATAAGTTCAGGGTGCCGCACTTGTGAAAGTGTACGGACTTCTCACACCATTATGAGGGGTACTGAAGCCCCTGGCGTGTTTGCCGTACCATGGTGTATGGGTGCAATCATGTCATTTAATAAACATAAATGTGAAAACAAGATAATGCAAAAAAATAGACAAGAAGCTAAGCATTGTTTATAGAGAGGCTATTTATCAAAGCCGAATGATACAAATAGTGCGGTAAGCAAAAGATATTGGACTATTCAGTATGTCCTGACCAGGGGCAGGCCGTGGAATTGTATTTAAAATAGGTATACCGCTCGTAATAGAGACCACCTGGGAGTTCCATAATGCGGCATGGCTTGTCTGCCTCCCTGGATCTTGCATCGTTTGTGCGGCAGTCGAATTGCCGAACAGGTCGTCCGAAGTATGGAGTCCTGAAAGTAAGAAAAATTAAAAAAAGAATCCGGCAGCCCCTAGTACGTTTTAAGCCGTATTTTGGGCGTGCCGTTATTGTGCCCCTTCCCCTGTGCCCATGGTATTTCAAGGGCGTAGTTATGTAGGCGAGGTACTGGTTTCGCTATGTCGCGAAAGCTGGGGTTGGGGCCGCATTGCTACGCTTGCTTAGAGTGTGCCAGGCGGTCCTGCTGTGGGTTACTCCGGGCGCGCTTGGCAGTGTATGGCTTTTTAATGGCCGGACTGGAGAATTGCCTGAGAAGGCTACTTTGTACCTCCGCTGCGAGAGCCGCCGTATGCTCCTCCGTACGGAGGGAGCGTTCGGTGTTTCTGTTGACCGTAATTACTCCTCGAGGGCCTGGCATCTTGAGCTTGAGATATGCATAGTGCGGCACCACATTGAACTTTGCGAATGCGGTTCGTCCGAGCAGGGCATGATAGCCACTGCGAAACGGGACTATATCGAAGATTAACTCTTCGCTTCGGAAATTGTCCGGGGATCCGAAGACCACGTCAAGTGTTACTGAGCCTGTACAGTTGGCTTGTACACCTGGTATAATGCCTTTAAAGGTCGTTCTTGTGGGCTTAATCCTTGAGGGATCTATGCCCATTTTTTGCACTGTATCCTGATAAAGCAGGTTCAGGCTACTGCCGCCGTCCATGAGGACTCTTGTGAGATGAAATCCGTCGATGATTGGGTCGAGAACCAATGCGGCGAAGTCGCCATGACGGATGCTAGTGGGATGGTCCCTTCGATCAAAAGTGATCGGGCAGGAGGACCATGGGTTGAACTTTGGGGCGACTGGCTCTATCGCGTATACGCCCCGTAGCGCACGCTTCCGCTCCCGCTTGGGAATGTGGGTTGCGTATATCATGTTCACCATCCGCACTTGTGGGGGAAAGCCCTTCTGTCCATTGTTGTTCGGCGGCTTGGGCTCCTCGTCGTCGCTGTGCAGCCCCTTGTCTCTGTTTTTGGCCCTTAACTTGCCTGCCTGCTTGAACACCCAACAATCCCTATTAGTGTGATTGGCTGGCCTTTCGGGGGTGCCATGTATCTGGCACAAGCGATCGAGTATTCGGTCCAAACCGGACGGGCCCTGAGTATTCTTTTTGAATGGCTTTTTCCGCTGTCCGGATTTATAGCCTTTGAATCCGGCATTGACTGCCGTGTCTTCATTGCTGTCGCTGTTAACGCGGCGTTTTTGCTTATTCCAACGTGTCCTGCCACTGTTGTCCTTGGTATCCGAATTACCAGGGTTCTTTGATAAGTTGTTACTGCGAGCTAGCCAGCTGTCTTCTCCCGCGCAAAAGCGGGTCATGAGTGTCGTGAGGGCTGCCATGGATTTTGGCTTTTCCTGTCCCAGGTGCCGGGCAAGCCACTCGTCGCGGATGTTGTGCTTGAAGGCTGCTAGGGCCTCTGCGTCCGGACAGTCGACTATCTGGTTTTTCTTTGTTAGGAACCGTGTCCCGAATTGTCTGGCCGATTCCTCTGGCTGCTGAATTATGTGGCTTAAGTCGTCGGCATCCGGCGGTCGCACGTAAGTGCCCTGGAAGTTGTCGAGGAATGCGGCTTCCAGGTCCTCCCAAGAACCGATTGAGTCTGCTGGCAAGCTGTTAAGCCAATGCCGGGCCGGTCCTTTAAGTTTGAGCGGGAGGTATTTGATGGCGTGTAGATCATCGCCGCGTGCCATGTGGATGTGAAGGAGATAATCCTCGATCCATACCGCCGGATCTGTTCTGCCATCGTATGATTCGATGTTTACGGGTTTAAAACCCTCTGGGATTTTATGATCCATTAATTCATTCGTGAAGCATAGCGGGTGTGCGGCGCCTCTGTACTGGGCTATATCACGACGCAGCTCGGAAGAGCTATGTCTGTTGTGTTCAGCCCGGCCGGATTTGTTGTATCCAGAGTGAAGATCATTGTCACATGCCGTAGGGCGCCTGCGCGATCCGTAGATCGATCTTGTTTGTCTTTCCTTATCCTCCAGTATGTCTTGCAGGTCGGGCGCATTTTCCCGTGCCTTAGTTGAGCGGCGTCGGGGCATGGCTTGGGTGGAGGGCCGAGAGGCCTCTCTGTCATGGCCGCGAGGTGGCCGGTCTGCCATGTCATGCGCTGGTGATGTAGGTGCTTCCTCCTTTGATCGGGGTAGCGGCCTGTGCTTCGGGTAACTCTTGGAGGGGCGTTTGAGTTCATACTCTTCGGCCGCAAGGACTTCAGTCCATCTGTCAGCTAGCAAATCTTGGGCAGCTCTAAGCTGTTGCTGCTTTTTCTTGAGGCTGCTTGCCGTGGCTAAAAGCCTGCGTTTAAAACGCTCTTGTTCGGCGGGGTTTGATGGTATGACGATTTTTTCGTCATCGAGGCTTGCCTCGTCTTCGGAGGGAGGCGTATAGTTATCATCCTCGACCTCTCGGTCTGCCGCTCTCTCATGAGGGCTGGATTCTCCATCTTCCTGTGCCGAATCTTGCTGAGGTGGGTGTTCTTCGGCGCTGTCCGGGGTAGTATTATCTCTCGTGCCAGAATCACCGTTTTTGCTTTGGCGGGATTTAGAGCGGCGCCGCTGACGCCGGCGCTTTGGCTGTTTCTTGGGGGCGTCATCCCCCACTGTTCCATCGCCATCTCCATATTTTGGAGTATCCACCATATATATGTCATATGACAAGGTGGCCTTCCAGCGCCCTATAGGTGTTGGTTCCTGTTCGTCTCCTACATCGTCGTCCATGCCGTCGATGTCTTCGGAGCTAAAGTCAAGCATGTCGGTTAGATCGTCGACAGTGGCTACAAAGTGGGTGGTGGGTGGGCTTTGAATTTCCTCATCGTCCGTTTCCCACCCTCGCTGACCATAGTCCGGCCAGGGCTCTCCTGATAAAGAGAGAGACTTAAGAGAATTCAGGATGTCGCCAAAAGGCGAATGCTGAAAGATGTCTGCGGCGGTGAACTCCATTATCAGCGCCCAATCGGATTCGATTGGCAGGGGCACGGGGGGTTCGGAGTCCGGGGAGGAGTCCGGATCCTCGGAGTCACGGGTCGTGCAGAGTGCGGGGCTAGCGTTCGGCTCGATCGCTTTCGGGATCGCAGCCCCCAAGGTGACGTCCAACCGCTCATCCTTGATTGGCACAATAGGCTCCGAGTTAGGGGTCGGAACCGATGCATGTGCGGCCTCCAGGACACTGTCCGGGGGCAGAGCTAGATCATGCCCCTCGAGATAGTGCGGCGCACTTGGCCGTGGCTCGAGCCCGTCGAAGATCAAGTCTCCGCGGATGTCAGCCGTGTAGTTTAAGCTTCCGAACCTGACTTGATGGCCAGGGGCGTAGCTTTCGATCTGCTCCAGGTGGCCGAGCGAATTGGCCCGCAGAGCGAAGATCTGGCTGGGGAGCAAAGTCTCACCCTGGACCGCATCATTGTTGATGATCAAAGGAGCCATCGGGCCTAAAGGCGACGACACAGAGGAACTCTCAATGAAAGCACCAATGTCGGTGTCAAAACCGGCGGATCTCGGGTAGGGGGTCCCGAACTATGCGTCTAGGCCGGATGGTAACAGGAGGCAGGGAACACGATGTTCTACCCAGGTTCGGGCCCTCTTGATGGAGGTAAAACCCTACGTCCTGCTTGATTAATATTGATGATATGGGTAGTACAAGAGTAGATCTACCACGAGATCAAGGAGGCTAAACCCTAGAAGCTAGCCTACGGTATGATTGTTGTATATGGAGTTGATTGCCTACGGACTACAACCCTCCGGTTTATATAGACACCGGATAGGATTAGGGTTACATAGAGTCGGTTACAATGGTAGGAGATCTTGAATATCCGCATCGCCAAGCTTGCCTTCCACGCCAAGGAAAGTCCCATTCGGACACGAGACGAAGTCTTCAATCTTGTATCTTCATAGTCCAGGAGTCCGGCTGAAGGTATAGTCCGGCTACCCGAACACCCCCTAATCCAAGACTCCCTCAGAGGGAGAGAGTGCCTCCGAGGAGAAGAAGAAGAACAATGCAAAGGGTGGCAATGTCACTCCTCCCAACAAAGCCGGCGATTTTAATCCTTCTTATGTGTTATGCCGTGATAGTGATGGGCATGTTTATGCCAAATTTGTTGGTTCTCTTCATGAATACATTGAATGGTCTATTTGGGTTCCAAAGACCCTTGTTACTAACATCAAAGGACCCATTATAAAATGGGTACCTAAAACCAAGCATTGATCTCTTGTATGTGTTTGCTTCCGGCGGGGGATCATGGTTGCTCGATAGCGGAGCTACAAATCATATGACCAGAAGCAAGGACTTGGTGGTGGACGTGCACAAGGTTCCATCTATGCCCACCAATGTCGAGTGGGGTGACGCCTCATCTTCTAAGGTATTGGGACTTGGCAAGGTGGTCATCTCTCATGATCTCACGATGGAGAAGGTCATGCTTGTTGAGTCCCTTGCATACAATTTACTTTCCGTTCGTCAACTTGCAATCATGGGCTTTGCCACTTTCTTTGATATCGATACCGTGGCCCTCTTGTGGAGCAAGACTCTTAAAGTAGCCTTTGTTGGGCATGTCAAGAACGGTCTATATGTGATTAACTTTTCGGAGCGACCCACTAAGACCGCGACGTGCCTAATGGCTAAAGTTGATGTGGGATGGCTTTGGCATCGCCGTTTAGCCCATGTCAATATGAGATCTTTGCAAAGTCTCCTCAAGGGGGACCATGTCCGTGGACTAACGAATGTTAGTTTTGCTAAAGATCGTGCTTGCAGTGCTTGTATCGAAGGAAAGCTACATGAGAAGGCTCACCCTCCCACGACTATCATTTATTCAAAGAGGCCTTTGGAGCTCCTTCACATGGATCTCTTTGGGCCTCCATCCTTCGATAGTCTTGGAGGTAGGAAGTATTGCTTGGTGATTGTGGATGACTACTCAAGGTACACGTGGGTGTATTTCTTCAAGAGGAAGAGCGAGACCCAACAAACCGTCATTGACTTTGCAAATGAAGCACAACGTCAACACAATGCAAAGATCTTGACAATAAGAAGTGACAATGGCACTGAGTTCAAGAACTACACCTTGGATGAGTTTCTTAGTGATGAGGGAATCAAGCATCAATATTCCACACCCTACACCCCTCAACAAAACGGTGTTGTGGAGAGGAAGAACCGGACGTTGATGGATGCGGCAAGGACCATGATGGCGGAGTTCAAGTCTCCATACAACTTTTGGGCCGAAGCCATCAACACCGCGTGTCATGCATCCAATCGGCTCTACCTCCGCAAGGGCTTGAACAAGACTCCATATGAGATACTCACCGGTAACAAGCCCAACCTCAAGTACTTCCAGGTATTCGGGTTGGAGCAAAGTGGCACTTGTGATGTAGGTGATGAAATTCCTCCCCAAGCCATAAGAAGAATGGGTGTTGGCTTTATCCTACCCATTGAGGAACCCCTTGTGGCCGAAGGAGAAGGACAAAGCTCCACTCAAGTGGAGCCATCACCAACCCAAGGCCCACACGCTTTCGAAGAACAACATGAAGGCCCTCATCCTCAAGAACATGACCAAGGGCAAGATCACGCTCAAGACGGTGTTGACACAACAAGTGATGCCCAAGGTCAAGTTCTCTCCTCCGAGCAAGTTCAAGAACAAGAACAAGCCCAAGACGACGCTCAAGATGATCAAGTGACCACTCCTCGTCTCACCCCCGAGGAGGAATTAGAGTGTCGTGCTGCCAAGGTTGCTTCCAAGCTCTCCAGCAAGGATCATCTCATGACGAATGTGCTTGGAAGCTTAAGAAAGGGGGTAAGCACTCGTAGACAATTAGCAAATTATTGTGAGCATCACGCGTTTGTCTCTTGTGTGGAACCCCACAAGGTCTATGAGGCGCTAGAAAATCCGGATTGGCTCAATGCCATGCATGAAGAACTCAACAACTTCGAGCGCAACAAAGTGTGGAGATTGGTGCCAAGACCGACCGGGAATCACAATGTCATAGGAACCAAGTGGATATTTAAGAACAAGCAAGATGCCCATGGGATTATCATTCGCAAGAAGGCTCGTTTGGTAGCACAAGGCTACTCCGAAGTCGAGGGTATCGACTACGGTGAAACCTTTGCTCCCGTTGCTCGTCTTGAATCCATTTGCATGTTGATTGCCTATGCTTCTCATCATAACTTTAAGTTACAACAAATGGATGTGAAGAGTGCTTTTCTTAATGGTCCTATTAATGAATTGGTTTACGTTAAGCAACCCCCCGGGTTTGAGGATCCCTACTTTCCCGATCATGTGTATCAACTCGATAAGGCACTCTATGGCCTTAAACAAGCCCCACGTGCGTGGTATGACCACCTTACCGAGTTGTTACAAGACCATGGTTTTGAAGTTGGGCTAATCGACCCCACTCTTTTTACTAAGAAGGTCAAAGGGGAGTTGTTTGTGTGCCAACTATATGTTGATGATATTATCTTTGGTTCTCCTAACAAAGCTTTCAATGAGGAATTTGCCGCTCAATGACCTCAAAGTTCAAGATGTCCTCCATGGGAGAGTTGAAGTTCTTTCTAGGGTTCGAAGTGAAGCAAAGAAGAGAAGGAACCTTCATCAATCAATCCAAATACACTCAAGACATGCTCAAGAGATTCAAGCTAAGTGACGTCAAGCCGGCTTCCACTCCAATGCCCACCAAGTGCCAACTTGACTTAGATCCCAATGGTAAAGTGGTGGATCAAAAGGTATATTGCTCCATGATTGGATCCTTGCTTTACCTTTGTGCGTCTAGACTGGACATCATGTTGAGTGTGGGAATTTGTGCGCAGTTTCAAGCCGCACCTAAAGAAAGTCACTATGTGGCGGTCAAACGAATCTTTCGATATTTGGCTCATACCCCAAACTTTGGCTTATGGTACCCAAGAGGATCAAACTTCAAGCTTGTAGGGTACTCGGATTCCGATTGGGCGGGAGACAAAGTGGATAGGAAGTCCACTTCCGGATGGTGCCAATTCCTTGGTTGCTCTTTGGTAAGTTGGTCTTCCAAAAAGCAAAGTTGTGTGTCTCTCTCGTCCACCGAGGCGGAGTATGTTGCAGCCGGTAGTTGTTGTGCACAACTCTTATGGATGAGGCAAACTTTAAAGGATTACGGTGTCACTTGTGATAAAGTGCCTCTTTGGTGTGACAATGAAAGTGCCATCAAGATCTCTCTCAACCCGGTGCAACACTTCAAGACAAAGTATATTGAGATTCGGTATCACTTCATCCGCGATCACATTAGGCGAGGAGAGATCAAGCTCAACTATGTCAACACTCATGACAACCTTGCAGATATTTTCACGAAGCCCTTGGATGAAGCAAGATTTCATGAGTTAAGGCATGAGCTAAGTATCATTGATTCGAGCAATGTGGCTTGAACCCTTGCACACCCCACCATGCTCAATTTGTTGTCTAGTTTAGGTGTAGGCATGGACATAGGGGGAGTGTTGTTCTCTCAATGAACTCTCCCTCCCCCCATTATGCATAAATTGATCAAGTCTTTCACTTTAGCCATTGTTTGATGGTAGTTGTGTTTCAAAGACGAGTTTTGGTCATGGGCTCAAGGTTAAAATCTTCGCAGCGCCATACCTCTTGACTCAAACATAGGTGGCCTCGGCCACCGCCCTCTCTTGAAGAGGTGTGTCTTGGCCGTTTGCTGGTGTGCTCTCTTTTCTTGCCGTTTTGTTTTTCCTCGAGCTTAGCCGTGTTGTTTGGTTGTCGTGGCGTACTGGGCGGTACTACCGCTGGTGGTGCGCGGTACTACCGCTGAGGGACGGGACCAGGGGGTTATATTGGGGCAGGGGGAGGTTTCTTCTCCCCCATACCCATTCGCTTCGCCCTCTCTTTCCTCTTCCTCTCTCCAGCCTCCTCTCGCCGCGGGAGGGCTCCGGCGGATCTCCATCTCCGGGGCATTCCTCTCCATTTCCTTCGGTGGAGTCGATCCCCACCATGTTCTCTTGCCATGGATGCCGGTATTGCCCCCGTTCCTTCTCTCCTTTTGTCTCGTTTTTCAGATCTTGTTCTTAGGGGCAATGGTAGTTGCATCTCTAGATTTTTGGCTAAATCTAGGCTTGAGTAGGTTGGAGAAGGCAACTAGACTATCTTGATTAGAGTTTGGTAGGAATATTTTTGAATTTGGCAGGTCGGTAGTGCCGGATCTGACCACGGTAGCAAGAAACTGTTGTTTCCCCGTCTCGAGCGGTACTACCGCTCTCTTTGGAGCGGTACTACCGCTTGGAGCGGTACTACCGTGAGCATGTCCCGGTACTACCGCTGCCTGCCAAGCTCCATCATATTACTGCCTTTTCTTTGATCCTTTTGTTGTGTTTGTTGGCTTATGCTCGTTCTTTCTGGTTGTTTTGCGTGTTCTTGTGTTTTGCTCCAGGTGATGAACATCCCGAGCATCAAGCTCGTCGTATCAACCCCGGGCGTGCAACATCAAAATGCTACCGCACCTCTAAGCCAGCCGGTGGTTCCTCTTGCACCCAACCGCCTCCAGCAAGTGCATCCACAAGTGTTCCTCCACCTCCTCAGCACTCGAAGAGATCCGCCAACAAGCCAAAGGGGAAGACTATGACTAAGATGACCAACAAGGAGTTTCGGGAAAGGCGTCACCGCAATCCCTATGAGGTGGACCAAGAACCCACTTTGGTCAACCGCCCGTTCTGGAACCGATTTTAGTTTGCCATCTATTTTGATGTGATAAAGGCCAAGAAGAATCTCTTTGTTGATGTTCGCTCCATTGACACTGATGCTATGGAGAAGGACCCGGAGTACTTTGGCGAAGCCCTTCAGATGTGCACTCAGCTAAACATTCTCAGGATCATGCAATTCAACAAGGATTTTGATGTAGATTTGGTGGCTCAATTCTTTGCCACCGTTCATCTTGGGACGGATGTCGACAGAACTCTGACATGGATGACCAATGGCAAGCTGCTTTCCGTCAAGTGGAAGGCTTTCATGGAGTTACTTGATGTGGTGGATCACGGGCTTGAGACTCCAGTCGGTTTCCGCCCTCACCGCAATGCTACGTCCACCCACAAGCAAGCCCTTTGGCCCTACTGCACTGTGAAAGTTCACCCAGTAACTGAGAAGAAAACCAATGAGCTGTCTCCATATCTGGACATTCTTCATCGCATCTTCTGTGAGACTCTCTTCCCTCGGATCGGGAATCTGGATATGGTCCACTCTTACCTCGTGGACATGCTCCTTTTCTGTCAGCATGAGAAGGAAGCAAACACTGGAGAGAGCCTGGATATTTCTCATGTCATGTGGTCTGAACTTCTCTCTGCCGTGTCTGAGTGCAAGTGCCCGATATATGGTCCATTCATCATGAGGCTCATTGAGAGGGCATGGGCACAGATCTATCCCAGAGTGTTGCTGGAAACTAGATTTCCCATAAGATCAAGCGTCTGAGGAAGAAGGACAATTGGGTCACCCCAACACCTCAATCCGGGGGTCCGTCTGCTGCTGCTGCTGCTGCCATGGAGACCGAGGGTGGGGCAGCCACTGATGATCATGAGGAGGATATTGGGCCCTCTAGCGCTGAACCCTCGTGGGCGAAGAAGCTTAAACACAAGTTGAAGAAGCTTTTTTGCATGGAGTCTCATGGTCAGTACATGACTCATGTGGCGGAGAAGCATGCCAGGGTGCGCCACAAGGAGCTCATGCGTCAGATGGGAGTGACAGTTGGGATCTGAGGTTCAGATCACTGAAGAGGAGGAGTGGATTCATCAGCATTGCCCTTGGACCGACTCCGACGCCGAGCAGTTTTCGACCAACGACGGAGATGCAGACGATCACGCTGAGATATGATGTTCGAGATCCTTAGCTTGCCATCACCTGGAGTCGTAGCGTCGCTCTTTTCCCTTTTTGGTGTCTCGCTGCCAAAGGGGGAGAGAGTGTAGGGATTTGTGTTGCCGAGCTTTGAGTTTGTCGTCTTGTGTTTTCTTGTGTTTTCTCTCGGTGTCTTTGTTTGGTTTGGTTTGGTGCCCGTGAGACCTAAGTTCTAGACATATGGTGTGAGACATATGCTCCCTATTGCTACCTTATTACTTATGTCTATTCAATACTGTAGTATATTATGAGTTGCATGCTTGTCCTGTTATATACTCTTCTCTCATATATCTTGTGCTTAGGTTTGCTGGACTATAAAATATAGGGGGAGTGTTGATCCGGATGTGTGTGTCTTGCTTTCCTTTTGCTCCTCTTTCTAGGCGCACACATTGTGAGCCCGTCTATATTTTGTAGTTCCTAGTTTTCTTACGTTATATCTTTTCCTTGTGCAAATCCCTAGTTGTCATCAATCCACCAAAAAGGGGGAGATTGTTACAGCATATCTCTCTCAAGGTAGTTTTGGTGATTGATGACAACATGTTTGCGGACTAATCATGTGCTTTGAGTAGTTCACAGATTCATCCCTGGCACGAGATGTTTTCTTCCCTTCGGAGTGTCTTTCAAGATGGTGTAGCTCTTTCGTTTCTCTCTCGGTGGACTAGTTGCATAGAGGGCACCGTACTATCAAGAGGGGGTCCGCTGGGGCATTGCATGGGTGGAATCAACACGTACACATCAGCTTCTCATCCTCCGACCTTTCCCATTCCATTGAAGAGATCTCTCCTCTTTTCTTTGTCCTGTCTGGGTCCCAGCGGTAGTACCACGCAACCCAGCGGTAGTACCGCTGAGGAGCCACAAGCGGCGGTACCGCTCCGCAACGGTAGTACTGCCCATGACTCCACAGCAGTAGTACCGCTGGGGTGCCTGGCACCACCGCCTCATCCTCAGCCTCTTTGGAGAGATCCTCTCTCTCTTCTGTGTCCCAGTGGTAGTACCGCACTACCAGCGGTAGTACGACCGAAGGGTCACAAGTGGCAGTTCCGCTCCGCAGCGGTAGTACCGCCTGTGACCCCACTGCCGTAGTACCGCCGGGCTATCTGGCTCCTACCGCCTCGACTCGAGGGCTCTTTTTCTCGTGTCAGGTTTTGCGGCACTAGTTGCGGTTTTAGAGGCGGTAGTACCGTTTCAGGAGCGGTAGTACCGCCCTTACCACCGCGGTAGTACCGCGTTGGGTCCTATTCCCTACTAGTCTTCTCTGCGCGGCAGTAGCGCTGGCTGGAGCGGTAGTACCGCTGACCTAGCGGTATTACCGCCCCCTCTTAGCGGTAGTACCGCCCTGTGCGGGGCTGGTTGGTGGGGGCAACGGTTGGATTGTTGCCCCCACTATAAAAGGGGGTCCCCTTCTTCTCTTTGACTCATCTGTTCCCCCTCAAGCTCCATTAATGCTCAAGCTACATTAAATGCTCCAAGCTCCATTTTCGCCCGATCTATCTCTCTAGCCAATCAAACTTGTTGATTTGCTCGGGAGTGGTTGAGAAGGCCCCGATCTACACTTCCACCAAGGGATTTTCGATTCCCCCACTCATCCCTAGCGGATCTTGTTACTCTTGGGTGTTTGAGCACCCTAGACGGTTGAGGTCACCACGAAGCCATAGTCCATTGTGGTGAAGCTTCGTGGTTTTGTTGGGAGCCTCCGATTAAGTTGTGGAGATTGCCCCAACCTTGTTTGTAAAGCTTCGGTCCCGCCTTCAAGGGCACCAATAGTGGAATCACGGCATCTTGCATTGTGTGAGGGCGTGAGGAGAATACGGTGGCCCTAGTGGCTTCTTGGGGAGCATTGTGCCTCCACAACGCTCCAACGGAGACGTACTTCCCCTTAAAAGGAAGGAACTTCGGTAACACATCCTCGTCTTCATCGGATCCACTCTTGGTTATCTCTTACCTTTACTTGTGCAAGCTCTTTAGTGTTACTTCTCTTGCTTGCTTGTTTGCTTGTTGGTATTGCATCATATAGGTTGCTCACCTAGTTGCACATCTAGACAACCTACTTTGATGCAAAGTTTAATTTCCTAAAGAAAAGTTAAAAATTGGTAGTTGCCCATTCACCCCCCCCCTCTAGTCAACCATATCGATCCTTTCAAAGACGTTCGCTACGCTCTCGAAGAACTACTTTTGGCCAAAGATGTTTCGTGACGTCAATCGCTTCACCAACCGTTGCTCTACATGTTGCAAAGCTAAGTCCAAAGCACAATCTCATGGCCACTATATGCCTCTACCAATTCCATACCAACCATGGGAAGACATTAGCATGGACTTTGTACTTGGTTTGCCTAGGACTTGAAATGGGAAAGATTCAATATTTGTCGTTGTGGACCGTTTCTCAAAAATGACACATTTTATTCCTTGCAACAAGATAGACGATGCTTCACATGTTGCTAATCTCTTTTGTATGGAAATATTGCGTCTACATGGAGTGCCAAAGACTATCATCTCGGACCGCGACGTCAAGTTCCTTAGCTACTTTTGGAAGACCCTATGAGCCAAGCTAGGAATCAAGCTACTCTTCTCTACGGCATATCATCCACAAAACCGACGGCGAAACGGAAGTTACGAACTGCACACTCTCCTCTCTACTTCGGGTACTCATCAAGAAGAACATCAAGGAGTGGGAGGAGTGCTTACCTATCGCCGAGTTCGCCTACAACCGAGCAAGACATTCAACAACTGGCAAGTCCCCCTTCGAGGTCGTCTATGGCTTCAATCCTTTGTCACCATTGGACATTCTCCCTCCACCACTCCAAGAGCGCATCAATTTGGATGCAAGTGCACGTGTGACACATCTCAAGAAGGTGCATGAAGATACAAGAAACTCCATCGAGCGCCAAGTTCAACGCCTTGCGACCAAGCTCAACTTCAACAAGTGACCTATGGTCTTCAACATTGGTGATCTCGTGTGGCTACACCTTCGCAAGGATCGATTTCCACAAGAACGAAAGTCCAAGCTTCGACCACGAGCGGATGGACCTTTCAAGGTGCTTGCACGCTACAACAACAACGCATACAAGATCGACATTCCATGTGACAAGTACAACGTGAGTGACATCTTCAACGTCAAAGATCTCTCTCCGTTCCATGGTGATGAAGAATTTGATCTGAGGACGGATCTTCCCCAAGGGAGGGGAGATGATGCGGAGCATCCCAAGGCCATCCCCATGGACCCAATGCTACCTCTTGAGCACTTGCGTTGGCTTTCCCTTGAAGAGGAAAGGGTGGTGCAGCAAAGTAGCGTAAGTATTTCCCTCAGTTTTTGAGAACCAAGGTATCAATCCAGTAGGAGGCTATGCGCCAGTCCCTCGCACCTACACAAAACAAATAAATCCTCGCAACCAACGCGATAAGGGGTTGTCAATCCCTACACGGTCACTTACGAGAGTGAGATCTGATAGATGTGATAAGATAATATTTTTGGTATTTTTATAATAAAGATGCAAAGTAAAATAAAAGCAATGAAAATAACTAAGTATTGGAAGATTTAATATGATGAAGATATACCCGGGGGCCATAGGTTTCACTAGTGGCTTCTCTCAAGAGCATAAGTATTTTACGGTGGGTGAACAAATTACTGTTGAGCAATTTACAGAATTAAGCATAATTATGAGAATATCTAGGTATGATCATGTATATAGGCATCACGTCCAAGACAAGTAGACCGACTCCTGCCTGCATCTACTACTATTACTCCACACATCGACCGCTATCCAGCATGCATCTAGAGTATTAAGTTCATAAGAACAGAGTAACGCCTTAAGCAAGATGACATGATGTACAGGGATAAACTCATGCAATATGATGAAAACCCCATCTTGTTATCCTCGATGGCTACATTACAATACGTGCCTTGCTGCCCCTACTGTCACTGGACAAGGACACCGCAAGATTGAACCCAAGGCTAAGTACTTCTCCCATTGCAAGAAAGATCAATCTAGTAGGCCAAACCAAATTGAGAATTCGAAGAGACTTGCAAAGATAACCAATCATACATAAAAGAATTCAGAGAAGATTCAAATATTGTTCATAGATAAACTTGATCATAAACCCACAATTCATCGGTCTCAACAAACACACCGCAAAAGAAGATTACATCGAATAGATCTCCACAAGAGAGGGGGAGAACTTGTATTGAGATCCAAAAAGAGAGAAGAAGCCATCTAGCTAATAACTATGGACCCGAAGGTCTGAGGTAAACTACTGATGTCTACTACACAACCTTCTTCTTGTAGGCGTTGTTGGGGCTCCAAGTGCAGAGATTTGTAGGACAGTAGCAAATTTCCCTCAAGTGGATGACCTAAGGTTTATCAATCCGTAGGAGGCGTAGGATGAAGATGTCTCTCTCAAGCAACCCTGCAACCAAATAACAAAGAGTCTCTTGTGTCCCCAACACACCCAATACAATGGTAAATTGTATAGGTGCACTAGTTCGACGAAGAGATTGTGATACAAGTGGTATATGGATAGTAGATAAAGGTTTTTGTAATCTGAAAATATAAAAACAGCAAGGTAACTAATGATAAAAGTGAGCACAAATGGTATTGCAATGCTAGGAAACAAGGCCTAGGGTTCATACTTTCACTAGTGCAAGTCCTCTCGACAATAATAACATAATTGGATCACATAACTATCCCTCAACATGCAACAAAGAGTCACTCCAAAGTCACTAATAGAGGAGAACGGACGAAGAGATTATGGTAGGGTATGAAACCACCTCAAAGTTATTCTTTCCGATCAATCCATTGGGCTATTCCTATAAGTGTCACAAACAGCCCTAGAGTTCATACTAGAATAACACCTTAAGACACAAATCAACCAAAACCCTAATGTCACCTAGATACTCCAATGTCACCTCAAGTATCCGTGGGTATGATTATACGATATGCATCACACAATCTCAGATTCATCTATTCAACCAACACAAAGAACCTTAAAGAGTGCCCCAAAGTTTCTACCAGAGAATCACGACGAAAACGTGTGCCAACCCCTATGCAAAGGTTCATGGGCGGAACCTGCAATTTGATCACCAGAACATACATCAAGTGAATCACGTGATATCCCATTGTCACCACACATACGCTCGGCAAGACATACATCAAGTGTTCTCAAATCTTTAAAGACTCAATCCGATAAGATAACTTCAAAGGGGAAACTCAATCCATTACAAGAGAGTAGAGGGGGAAGAAACATCATAGGATCCCAATATAATAGCAAAGCTCACGATACATCAAGATGGTATCACCTCAAGAACACGAGAGAGAGAGAGAGAGAGAGATCAAACACATAGCTACTGGTACATACCCTCAGCCCCGAGGGAGAACTACTCCCTCCTCGTCATGGAGAGCACCGAGATGATGAAGATAGCCACCGGAGAGGGATTGCCCCCTCCGGAAGGGTGCAGGAACGGGTCTAGATTGGCTTTCGGTGGCTACGGAGGCTTCTGGCGGCGGAACTCCCGATCTATTGTGCTCTCCGATATTTTTAGGGTATATGGGGATATATAGGCGGAAGAAGTACGTCAAGGGAGCCACGAGGGGCCCACGAGGGTGGAGGGCGCGCCCAGGGGGGTGGGTGCGCCCCCTACCTCGTGGCCTCCTCGAAGCTTCCCTTACGTGGACTCCAAGTCTTCTGGGCTTCTTCTGATCCAAAAATAAGTTCCGTGAAGTTTCAGGTCAATTGGACTCCATTTGATTTTCGTTTTCTGCGATATTCTAAAACAAGGAAAAAACAGAAACTTGCACTGGGCTCTGGGTTAATAGGTTAGTCCCAAAAATCATATAAAATAGCATATAAATGCATATAAAACATCCAAGGTTGATAATATAATAGCATGGAACAATCAAAAATTATAGATACGTTTGCGACGTATTAGCATCCCCAAGCTTAATTCATGCTCGTCCTCGAGTAGGTAAATAATAAAAACAGAATTTTTGATGTGGAATGCTACCTAACATATTCATCATGTATTTCTCTTTATTGTAGCAAGAATATTCAGATCCATAAGATTCAAGACAAAAGTTTAATAGTGACATAAAAATAATAATACTTCAAGCATACTAACCAAGTAATCATGTCTTCTCAAAACAACACGGCCAAAGAAAGTTATCCCTACAAAATCCTATGCTCCATCTTCACCACACAACATATTCAAATCATGCACGACCCCGATGACAAGCCAAGCAATTGTTTCATACTTTTGATGTTCTCAAACTTTTTCAATCTTCACGCAATACATGAGCGTGATCCATGGACATAGCACTATAGGTGGAATAGAATGGTGGTTGTGGAGAAGACAAAAAAGGAGAAGATAGTCTCACATCAACTAGGCGTATCAACGGGCTATGGAGATGCCCATTAATAGATATCAATGTTAGTGAGTAGGGATTGCCATGCAACGGATGCACTAGAGCTATAAATGTATGAAAGCTCAACAAAAGAAACTAGTGGGTGTGCATCCAACTCGCCTGCTCACGAAGACCTAGGGCATTTTGAGGAAGCCCATCATTGGAATATACAAGCCAAGTTCTATAATGTAAGATTCCCACTAGTATATGAAAATGACAACATAGGAGACTCTCTATCATGAAGATCATGGTACTACTTTGAAGCACAAGTGTGGTAAAAGGATAGTAGCATTGCCCCTTCTCTCTTTTTCTCTCATTTTTTTTATTTTTTTATTTGGGCCTTGTCTTTTTTTTATAGCCTCTTTTCTCTTATTTTTTATTTGGGCTTCTTTGGCCTCTTTTATTTATTTATTTTCGTCCGGAGTCTCATCCCGACTTGTGGGGGAATCATAGTCTCCATCATCCTTTCCTCACTGGGACAATGCTCTAATAATGATGATCATCACACTTTTATTTACTTACAACTCAAGAATTACAACTCAATTCTTAGAACAAAATATGACTCTATATGAATGCCTCCGGCGGTGTACCGGGATGTGCAATGACTCATGAGTGACATGTATGCAAGAATTATGAACGGTGGCTTTGCCACAAATACAATGTCAACTACATGATCATGCAAAGCAATATGACAATGATGAAGCGTGTCATAATAAACGGAACGGTGGAAAGTTGCATGGCAATATATCTCGGAATGGCTATGGAAATGCCATGATAGGTAGGTATGGTGGCTGTTTTGAGGAAGGTATATGGTGGGTTTATGGTACCGGCAAAAGTTGCGCGGTACTAGAGAGGCTAGCAATGGTGGAAGGGTGAGAGTGCGTATAATCCATGGAGTCAACATTAGTCATAAAGAACTCACATACTTATTGCAAAAATCTATTAGTTATCGAAACAAAGTACTATGCGCATGCTCCTAGGGGGATAGATTGGTAGGAAAAGACCATCGCTCGTCCCCGATCGCCACTCATAAGGAAGACAATCAATAAATAAATCATGCTCCGACTTCATCACATAACGGTTCACCATACGTGCATGCTACAGGAATCACAAAATTCAACACAAGTATTTCTCAAATTCACAACTACTCAACTAGCATGACTCTAATATTAGCATCCTCATATCTCAAAACAATCATCAAGTATCAAACTTCTCATAGTATTCAATGCACTCTATATGAAAGTTTTTATTATATCCCTCTTGGATGCCCATCATATTAGGACTAGTTTCATAACCAAAGCAAACTACCATGCTGTTATAAAGACTCTCAAAATAATATAAGTGAAGCATGAGAGTTCATCTAATTCTTCAAAATAAAACCACCTCCGTGCTCTAAAAAGATATAAGTGAAGCACTAGAGCAAACGACAAACTACTCCGAAAGATATAAGTGAAGATCAATGAGTAGTCGAATAATCGTGCAACTATATGAAGACTCTCTAACATTTAATAATTTCAGATCTTGGTGTTTTATTCAAACAGCAAGCAAAACTAAATAAAATAAAATGACGCTCCAAGCAAAACACATATCATGTGGCAAATAAAAATATAGCTCCAAGTAAAGTTACCGATGAACGAAGACGAAAGAGGGGATGCCATCCGGGGCATCCCCAAGCTTAGGTTTTTGGTTCTCCTTGAATATTACCTTGGGGTGCCTTGGGCATCCCCAAGATTAGGCTCTTTCCACTCCTTATTCCATAGTCCATCGAATCTTTACCCAAAACTTGAAAACTTCACAACACAAAACTTAACAGAAAACTCGTAAGCTCCGTTAGCGAAAGAAAACAAAACACCACTTCAAGGTAATGTAATGAACTCATTATTTATTTATATAGGTGTTAAAACTACTGTATTCCAACTTCTCTATGGTTTATAAACTCTTTCACTAGCCATAGATTCATCAAAATAAGTAAACAACACATGAAAAACAGAATCTGTCAAAAACAGAACAATCTGTAGTAATCTGGATCAAACGTATACTTATGGAACCCCAAAAATTATAAAATAAATTTCTGGACCTGAGGAATTTATCTATTAATAATATTCAAAAATAATTCACTAAATAGCACTCTCTAAATAAAAATGGCAGCAATTCTCGTGAGCGCTAAAGTTTCTGTTTTTACAGCATGATCGCAAAGACTTCACCGAAGTCTTCCCAAAGGTTCTACTTGGCACAAACACTAATTAAAACATAAAAACTCAATAATAACAGAGGCTAGATAAATTATTTATTACTAAACAGGAGAAAAAATCAAGGAATAAGAATAAAATTGGGTTGCCTCCCAACAAGCGCTATCGTTTAACGCCCCTAGCTAGGCATGATGATTTCAATGATGCTCACATAAAGGATAAGAATTGAAGCATAAGGAGAGCATCATGAAGAATATGACTAGAACATTTAAGTCTAACATACTTCCTATGCATAGGGATTTGTGAGCAAACATCTGGAGGGAACAAGAATCAACTTGCATAGGAAGGTAAAACAAGCATAACTTCAAGATTTTAAGCACATAGAGAGGAAACTTGATATTATTGCAATTCCTACAAGCATATATTCCTCCCTCATAATAATTTTCAGTAGCATCATGAATGAATTAAACAATATAATCATCACCTAAAGCATTCTTTTCATGATCTACAAGCATATAAATTTTATTACTCTCTACATAAGCAAAATCCTTCTCATTCGGAATAGTGGAAGTATCAGAAGAAACTTGAATACTATAAATTGTTTCCACATTAAAAGAGTAATGTGCAGAGAAGGGGTAATCATAATCATGACAAGTTTTATAAATATAATCACTACTTTTTATAGCATAAGTATCATCACAATAATCATCATAAGTAGGAGGCATGCTATCATCATTATAAATTTGCATATCAAAGCTTGGGAGACTAAAAATATCGTCATCGTTAAACGTAGCATCCCAAAGCTTGGGACAAACATTAATTTCAGCAAATATATTCTCAAATATTTCATCCTCATCAAACATAGCATCCCCAAGCTTGGGTCTTTTCGTATCATAAGCATAATCACTTTCATCATCAATAGTATGGATAGCACCAATAGTATAGCAATTATCATATTCTTCCAAGCAAGTTCCAAAAAGATTTTCAAGATCATAACAAGTATCATTATCTTCCACAATTATATTTTCATGAGGCACAAAAGTAATAGGAGCAGCACTATTTGGGGGAGATATCTTTTTACCTCTCTTCCTTTTTCTTTTCTTCTTCTTCACCACAACATGTGTGGGTTCAATCCTCTTTTTGGAGCTCCTTATTAATGAGATTGGTTGAATAGGAGGCTCCTCCTCGTTACCTGATTCATCATAAGAAATAATAGGAGGATATTGGGAAGTCTATTCCCTTTCATTAGTATTCTCTTCATCCTCTATTTGTTTTGTTTTCTTTATGTAGTTCGCAATATAAGGATTTTCAATACAATTCACCTCACAATACATATAAATTTCCTCTAGATCAAATCCAAGAAGTTTATAATGGGCAAATTCTGGAAGATAATTAGTTATACGTTTCATTTCTTCGTAACGCATAAGCAAACTAAGTTCATTATAATGTGCAAGGGAAATCAAGTCATCACAATTTTTGGACACGATATGATCATGAAACAATTTGCATTAGGTACTGAAATGATCATGTTCATTGCAAAGCTCACAAGTATGGCCAAGATAATTTAAATTTTCAGCACATCCATCTAGCCTTTCTTGCAACAATTTAGTTTCTAAGTACTTATGCCTCTTGCAATATCTATCTTCTCTATTTGGTGTGTACATACAAACCCAATGCACTCCACAGAAATGGACATGTTTATAGGAGACATTTTCATCATAACTAGTGCAATCATCATTAGTACCATGGATATTCAAGGGGTTCATACTAACAACATTGCAATCATGCTCATCATTCACATATTTTATGCCAAGCATTCTATGTAATTCTTCATCTAGCATTTGAGCACAATTTTCCTTTCCATCATACTTACGAAAGATATTAAAAAGGTGAAGCGTATGAGACAAACTCAATTCTATTTTTTATAGTTTTCTTTTATAAACTAAACTAGTGATAAAACAAGAAAGTAAAAGACTCGATTGCAAGATCTAAAGATATACCTTGAATCGCTAACCTCCCCGACAATGGAGCCAGAAAAGAGCTTGATGTCTAATACACAACCTTCTTCTTGTAGACGTTGTTGGGCCTCCAAGTGCAGAGGTTTGTAGGACTGTAGCAAATTTCCCTCAAGTGGATGACCTAAGGTTTATCAATCCGTAGGAGGCGTAGGATGAAGATGGTCTCTCTCAAGCAACCCTGCAACCAAATAACAAAGAGTCTCTTGTGTCCCCAACACACCCAATACAATGGTAAATTTTATAGGTGCACTAGTTCGGCGAAGAGATGGTGATACAAGTGGTATATGGATAGTAGATAAAGGTTTTTGTAGTCTGAAAATATAAAAACAGCAAGGTAACTAATGATAAAAGTGAGCACAAACGATATTTCAATGCTAGGAAACAAGGCCTAGGGTTCATACTTTCACTAGTGCAAGTCCTCTCAACAATAATAACATAATTAGATCACATAACTATCCCTCAACATGCAACAAAGAGTCACTCCAAAGTCACTAATAGCGGAGAACGGACGAAGAGATTATGGTAGGGTACGAAACCACCTCAAAGTTATTATTTCCAATCAATCCGTTGGGCTATTCCTATAAGTGTCACAAACAGCCCTAGAGTTCGTACTAGAATAACACCTTAAGACACAAATCAACCAAAACCCTAATGTCACCTAGGTACTCCAATGTCACCTCAAGTATCCGTGGGTATGATTATACGATATGCATCACACAATCTCAGATTCATCTATTCAACCAACACAAAGGACCTCAAAGAGTGTCCCAAAGTTTCTATCGGAGAATCATGACGAAAACGTGTGCCAACCCCTATGCATAGGTTCATGGGCGGAACCCGCAAGTTTATCACCAAAACATACATCAAGTGAATCACGTGGTATCCCATTGTCACCATAGATACGCACAACAAGACATACATCAAGTGTTCTCAAATCTTTAAAGACTCAATTCGATAAGATAACTTCAAAGGGAAAACTCAATCCATTACAAGAGAGTAGAGGGGGAGGAGAAACATAAGATCCAACTATAATAGCAAAGCTCGTGATACATCAAAATCGTATCACCTCAAGTACACGAGAGAGAGAGAGATCAAACACATAGCTACTGGTAGATACCCTCAGCCCCGAGGGAGAACTACTCCCTCCTCGTCATGGAGAGCACTGGGATGATGAAGATGGCCATCGGAGAGGGATTGCCCCCTTCGGCAGGGTGCCGGAACGGGTCTATATTGGCTTTCGGTTGCTACGGAGGCTTCTGGCGGCGGAACTCCCGATCTATTGTGCTCTCCGACATTTTTAGGGTATATGGAGATATATAGGTGGAAGAAGTACGTCAGGGGAGCCACGAGGGTGGAGGGCGCGCCCAAGGGGGTGGGCGTGCCCCCCTACCTCGTGGCCTCCTTGAAGCTTCCCTTACGTGGACTCCAAGTCTTCTGGGCTTCTTCTGATCAAAAATAAGTTCCGTGAAGTTTCAGGTCAATTGGACTCCATTTGATTTTCCTTTTCTGCGATATTCTAAAACAAGGAAAAAGCAAAAACTGGCACTGGGCTCTGGGTTAATAGGTTAGTCCCAAAAATCATATAAAATAGCATATAAAACATCCAAGGTTGATAATATAATAGCATGAAACAATCAAAAATTATAGATACGTTGGAGACGTATCAACTACTCACACATCATCGGAGAGGCTATTGTGTTGATGTAGAAGCCCTCCGTGATCGATGCCCCCTCTGGCGGAGCTCTGAAACAGGCCCCAAGATGGGATCTCGTGGATACAAAAAGTTACGGTGGTGGAATTAGGGTTTTGGCTCCGTATCTGATCGTTTGGGCGTCGGCAGGTATATATAGGAGGAAGAAGTACGTCGGTGGAGCAACAGGGGGCCCACGAGGGTGGAGGGCACGCCTGGGGGGTAGGCGCGCCCCCCTACCTCGTGGCCTCCCTGTTGGTTGCTTGACTTAGGGTCCAAGTCTCTTGGATCTTGTTCGTTCCAAAAATCACGTTCCCGAAGGTTTTATTCCGTTTGGACTCCGTTTGATATTCCTTTTCTTCGAAACCCTAAAATAGGCAAAAAACAACAATTCTGGGCTGGGCCTCCGGTTAATAGGTTAGTCCCAAAAATAATATAAAAGTGGATAATAAATCCCAATAATGTCCAAAACAGAAGATAATATAGCATGGAGCAATCAAAATTATAGATGCGTTGGAGACGTATCAAGCATCCCCAAGCTTAATTCCTGCTCGTCCTCGAGTAGGTAAATGATAAAAACAGAATTTTTGATGTGGAATGCTACTTGGCATATTTTCAATGTAATTCTTCTTAATTGTGGTATGAATATTCAGATCCGAAAGATTCAAGACAAAAGTTCAATATTGACATAAAAACAATAATACTTCAAGCATACTAACTAAGCAATTATGTCCTCTCAAAATAACATGGCCAAAGAAAGTTATCCCTGATGGAAATATGCCCTAGAGGCAATAATAAAGTTATTATTTATTTCCTTATTTCATTATCGATGTTTATTATTCATGCTAGAATTGTATTAACCGGAAACATAATACTTGTGTGAATACATAGACAAACTAAACGTCACTAGTATGCCTCTACTTGACTAGCTCGTTGATCGAAGATGGTTATGTTTCCTAACCATAGACATGTGTTGTCATTTGATTAACAGGATCACATCATTAGGAGAATGATGTGATTGACATGACCCATTCCATTAGCTTAGCACTCGATCGTTTAGTATGTTGCTATTGCTTTCTTCATGACTTATACATGTTCCTATGACTATGAGATTATGCAACTCCCGTTTACCGGAGGAACACTTTGTGTGCTACCAAATGTCACAACGTAACTGGGTGATTATAAAGGAGCTCTACAGATGTCTCCAAAGGTACATGTTGGGTTGGCGTATTTCGAGATTAGGATTTGTCACTCCGATTGTCGGAGAGGTATCTCTGGGCCCTCTCGGTAATGCACATCACTTAAGCCTTGCAAGCAATGCAACTAATGAGTTAGTTGCAAGATGATGTATTACGGAACGATTAAAGAGACTTGTCGGTAACAAGATTGAACTAGGTATTGAGATACCGATGATTGAATCTCGGGCAAGTAACATACCGATGACAAAGGGAACAACGTATGTTGTTATGCGGTCTGACCGATAAAGATCTTCGTAGAATATGTGGGAGCCAATATGAGCATCCAGGTTCCGCTATTGGTTATTGACCGGAGACGTGTCTCGGTCATGTCTACATTATTCTCGAACCCGTAGGGTCCGCACACTTAGGGTTTCGATCACAGTTATATTATGAGTTTTGATGTACCGCAGGAGTTCGGAGTCCCGGATGAGATCGGGGACATGAAGAGGAGTCTCGAAATGGTCGAGACATAAAGATCGATATATTGGACGACTATATTCAGACCTCAGAAAGGTTCCGAGTGATTCGGGTATTTTTTGGAGTGCCGGAGAGTTAGGGGAATTCGCCGGGAGAAGTATTGGGCCTTATTGGGCCATACAGGAAAGAGAGAGGGGCTGCCTAGGGCAGGCCGCGCGCCCCCCAAGGCCTAGTCCGAATTGGACTAGGGGGAGGGGCTGCGCCCCCTCCTTCCTTCCCTTCTCCCTTCCCCTTCCTTGTCTCCTACTCCTACTACTTGGAAGGACTCCTAGTTGGACTAGGAAAGGGGGAATCCTACTCCCGGTGGGAGTAGGACTCCCCTAGGGCGCACCATAGAGAGGGCCAGCCCTCCCCTCCTCCACTCCTTTATATACGGGGGCAGGGGGCACCCCATAGACACACAAGTTGATCTTCGTGATCGTTCTCTTAGCCGTGTGCGGTTCCCCCTTCCACCATAATCCTCGATAATATTGTAGCGGTGCTTAGGCGAAGCCCTGCGACGGTAGAACATCAAGATCATCGCCACGCCGTCGTGCTGACGGAACTCTTCCCCGACACTTGTTGGGGAACATAGTAATTTCAAAAAAAATTCCTACGCACACGCAAGATCATGGTGATGCATAGCAACGAGATGGGAGAGTGTGATCTACGTACCCTTGTAAATCGACAATGGAAGCGTTTGGTTGATGTAGTCGTACGTCTCCACGGCCTGACCGATCAAGTACCGAAACTACGGCACCTCCGAGTTCGAGCACACGTTCAGCTCGATGACGATCCCCGGGCTCCGATCCAGCAAAGCATCGGGGAGGAGTTCCGTCAGCACGACGGCGTGGTGACGATCTTGATGTTCTACCGTCGCAGGGCTTCGCCTAAGCACCGCTACAATATGACCGAGGTGGAATATGGTGGAGGGGGGCACCGCACACGGCTAAGGAACAATCACGAAGATCAACTTGTGTCTAGGGGTGCCCCCTGCCCCCGTATATAAAGGAGCAAGCGGAGGAGGCCGGCCGGCCCCTATAGGCGCGCCAGGAGGAGTCCTCCTCCTAGTAGGAGTAGGACACCTACTAGGAAGGGGAAAGAAGTGGGGAGGGAGAGGGAAAGGGGGGCGCCGCCCCCCTCTCCTAGTCCAATTCGTACCAGGGGGGAGGAGGCGCGTGGCCCACCTCTGGCAGCCCCTCTCTCTCTCCACTAAGGCCCATATGGCCCATTACTTCTCCCGGGGGGTTCCGGTAACCCTCCGGCTCTCCGGTTTTCTCCGAAATCACCCGAAACACTTCCGGTGTCCGAATATAGCCGTCCAATATATCAATCTTTATGTCTCGACCATTTAGAGACTCCTCGTCATGTCCGTGATCACATCCGGGACTCTGAACTAACTTTGGTACATCAAAACTCGTAAACTCATAATATAACTGTCATCGAAACCTTAAGTGTGCGGACCCTACGGGTTCGAGAACAATGTAGACATGACCGAGACACGTCTCCGGTCAATAACCAATAGCGGAACCTGGATGCTCATATTGGCTCCTACATATTCTACAAAGATCTTTATCGGTCAGACCGCATAACAACATACGTTGTTCCCTTTGTCATCGGTATGTTACTTGCCCGAGATTCGATCGTCGGTATCTCAATACCTACTTCAATCTCGTTACCGGCAAGTCTCTTTACTCGTTCCGTAATACATCATCTCGCAACTAACTCATTAGTTGCAATGCTTGCAAGGCTTATGTGATGTGTATTACCGAGAGGGCCCAGAGATACCTCTCCGACAATCGGAGTGACAAATCCTAATCTCGAAATACGCCAACCCAACATGTACCTTTGGAGACACCTGTAGAGCACCTTTATAATCACCCATTTACGTTGTGACGTTTGGTAGCACACAAAGTGTTCCTCTGGCAAACGGGAGTTGCATAATCTCATAGTCATAGGAACATGTATAAGTCATGAAGAAAGCAATAGCAACATACTAAACGGTCGAGTGCTAAGCTAATGGAATGGGTCATGTCAATCAGATCATTCACCTAATGATGTGATCCCGTTAATCAAATAACAACTCTTTGTTCATGGTTAGGAAACATAACCATCTTTGATTAACGAGCTTGTCAAGTAGAGGCATACTAGTGACACTCTGTTTGTCTATGTATTCACACATGTATTATGTTTCCGGTTAATACAATTCTAGCATGAATAATAAACATTTATCATGATATAAGGAAATAAATAATAACTTTATTATTGCCTCTAGGGCATATTTCCTTCAGTCTCCCACTTGCACTAGAGTCAATAATCTAGATTACACAGTAATGATTCTAACACCCATGGAGCCTTGGTGCTGATCATGTTTTGCTCATGGAAGAGGCTTAGTCAATGGGTCTGCAACATTTAGATCCGTATGTATCTTGCAAATCTCTATGTCTCCCACCTGGACTAGATCCCGGATGGAATTGAAGCGTCTCTTGATGTGCTTGGTTCTTTTGTGAAATTTGGATTCCTTTGCCAAGGTAATTGCACCAGTATTGTCACAAAAGATTTTCATTGGACCCGATGCACTATGTATGACACCTAGATCAGATATGAACTCCTTCATCCAGACTCCTTCATTTGCTGCTTCCGAAGCAGCTATGTACTCCGCTTCACATGTAGATCCCGCTACAACGCTTTGTTTAGAACTGCACCAACTTACAGCTCCACCATTTAATGTAAACACATATCCGGTTTGCGATTTAGAATGTCCGGAACAGTGTCAAAGCTTGCATCAACGTAACCTTTTACGATGAGCTCTTTGTCACCTCCATATATGAGAAACATATCCTTAGTCCTTTTCAGGTATTTTAGGATGTTCTTGACCGCTGTCTAGTGATCCACTCCTGGATTACTTTGGTACCTCCCTGCTAGACTTATAGCAAGGCACACATCAGGTCTGGTACACATCATTGCATACATGATAGAG
The DNA here is from genome assembly GCF_018294505.1 of Triticum aestivum. Lineage (NCBI taxonomy): Eukaryota > Viridiplantae > Streptophyta > Magnoliopsida > Poales > Poaceae > Triticum > Triticum aestivum. The sequence goes on along the minus strand of NC_057809.1, from coordinate 582,969,297 downwards.
CCTATGGCTGAAGCATAGGGAACATCTTTCATATTCTCTCTATCTTCTGCAGTGGTCGGGCATTGAGTCTTACTCAACTTCACACCTTGTAACACAGGCAAGAACCCTTTCTTTGCTTGATCCATTTTGAACTTCTTCAAAACTTTGTCAAGGTATGGGTTCGTGAAAGTCCAATTAAGCGTCTTGATCTATCTCTATAGATCTTAATGCCTAATATGTAAGCAGCTTCACCGAGGTCTTTCATTGAAAAACTCTTATTCAAGTATCCCTTTCTGCTATCCAGAAATTCTATATCATTTCCAATTAGTAATATGTCATCCACATATAATATCAGAAATGCTACAGAGCTCCCACTAACTTTCTTGTAAATACAGGCTTCTCCAAAAGTCTGTATAAAACCAAATGCTTTGATCACACTATCAAAGTGTTTATTCCAACTCCGAGAGGCTTGCACCAGTCCATAAATGGATCGCTAGAGCTTGCACACTTTGTTAGCTCCCTTTGGATCGACAAAACCTTCTGGTTGCATCATATACAACTCTTCTTCCAGAAATCCATTCAGGAATGCAGTTTTGACATCCATCTGCCAAATTTCATAATCATAAAATGCGGCAATTGCTAACATGATTCGGACAGACTTAAGCATCGCTACGAGTGAGAAGGTCTCATCGTAGTCAATCCCTTGAACTTGCCGAAAACCTTTTGCGACAAGTCGAGCTTTGTAGACAGTAATATTACCGTCAGTGTCAGTCTTCTTCTTGAAGATACATTTATTCTCAATTGCTTGCCGGTCATCGAGCAAGTCAACCAAAGTCCATACTTTGTTCTCATACATGGATCCCATCTCAGATTTCATGGCTTCAAGCCATTTTGCGGAATCTGGGCTCACCATCGCTTCTTCATAGTTCGTAGGTTCATCATGATCTAGTAGCATGACTTCCAGAACAGGATTACCGTACCACTCTGGCGCGGATCTCACTCTGGTTGATCTACGAGGTTCAGTAGTATCTTGTTCTGAAGTTTCATGATCATCATCATTAGCTTCCTCACTAACTGGTGTAGGTGTCACTAAAACAATTTTCTGTGACGCACTACTTTCCAATAAGGGAGCAGGTACAGTTACCTCGTCAAGTTCTACTTTCCTCCCACTCACTTCTTTCGAGAGAAACTCCTTCTCCAGAAAGTTTCTGAACTTAGCAACAAAAGTCTTGCCTTTGGATCTGTGATAGAAGGTGTATCCAATAGTCTCCTTTGGATATCCTATGAAGATACATTTCTCCGATTTGGGTTCGAGCTTATCAGGTTGAAGCTTTTTCACATAAGCATCGCAGCCCCAAACTTTCAGAAACGACAACTTTGGTTTCTTGCCAAACCACAGTTCGTAAGGCGTCGTCTCAACGGATTTTGATGGTGCCCTATTTAACGTGAATGCGGCTGTCTCTAGAGCGTATCCCCAAAACGATAGCGGTAAATCAGTAAGAGACATCATAGATCGCACCATATCTAGTAAAGTACGATTACGACGTTCGGACACACCATTGCGCTGTGGTGTTCCAGGTGGCGTGAGTTGCAAAACTATTCCGCAATTTTTCAAATGTACACCAAACTCGTAACTCAAATATTCTCCTCCACGATCAGATTGTAGAAACTTTATTTTCTTGTAACGATGATTTTCAACTTCACTCTGAAATTCTTTGAACTTTTCAAACGTTTCAGACTTATGTTTCATTAAGTAGATATACCCATATCTGCTTAAGTCATCTGTGAAGGTGAGAAAATAACGATATCCGCCACGAGCCTCAATATTCATCGGGCCACATACATCTGTATGTATGATTTCCAACAAATCTGTTGCTCTCTCCATAGTACCGGAGAACGGTGTTTTAGTCATCTTGCCCATGAGGCATGGTTCGCAAGTACCAAGTGATTCATAATCAAGTGGTTCCAAAAGTCCATCAGTATGGAGTTTCTTCATGCGCTTTACACCGATATGACCTAAACGGCAGTGCCACAAATAAGTTGCACTATCATTATCAACTCTGCATCTTTTGGCTTCAACACTATGAATATGTGTGTCACTACTATCGAGATTCAATAAAAATAGACCACTCTTTAAGGGTGCATGACCATAAAAGATATTACTCATATAAATAGAACAACCATTATTCACAGATTTAAATGAATAACCGTCTCGCATCAAACAAGATCCAGATATAATGTTCATGCTTAACGCTGGCACCAAATAACAATTATTTAGGTCTAATATTAATCTCGAAGGTAGATGTAGAGGTAGCGTGCCGACTGCGATCACATCGACTTTGGAACCATTTCCCACGCGCATCGTCACCTCGTCCTTAGCCAATCTTCGCTTAATCCGTCGTCCCTGTTTCGAGTTGCAAATATTAGCAACAGAACCAGTATCAAATACCCAGGTGCAACTGCGAGCATTAGTAAGGTACACATCAATAACATGTATATCACATATACCTTTGTTCACCTTGCCATCCTTCTTATCCGCTAAATACTTGGGGTAGTTCCGCTTCCAGTGACCAGTCTGCTTGCAGTAGAAGCACTCAGTTTCAGGCTTAGGTCCAGGTTTGGGTTTCTTCTCTTGAGTAGCAACTTGCTTGCCGTTCTTTTTGAAGTTCCCCTTCTTCTTCCCTTTGCCCTTTTTCTTGAAACTAGTGGTCTTGTTGACCATCAACGCTTGATGCTCCTTCTTGATTTCTACCTCCGCAGCTTTCAGCATTACGAAGAGCTCGGGAATAGTCTTATTCATCCCTTGCATATTATAGTTCATCACGAAGCTCTTGTAGCTTGGTGGCAGTGATTGGAGAATTCTGTCAATGACGCAATCATCTGGAAGATTAACTCCCAATTGAATCAAGTGATTATTATACCCAGACATTTTGAGTATATGCTCACTGACAGAACTGTTCTCCTCCATCTTGCAGCTATAGAACTTATTGGAGACTTCATATCTCTCAATCCGGGCATTTGCTTGAAATATTAACTTCAACTCCTGGAACATCTCATATGCTCCATGACGTTTAAAACATCGTTGAAGTCCCGATTCTAAGCCGTAAAGCATGGCACACTGAACTATCGAGTAGTCATCAGCTTTGCTCTGCCAGACGTTCATAACATCTGGTGTTGCTCCAGCAGCAGGCCTGGCACCCAGCGGTGCTTCCAGGACGTAATTCTTCTGTGCAGCAATGAGGATAATCCTCAAGTTATGGACCCAGTCCGTGTAATTGCTACCATCATCTTTCAACTTTGCTTTCTCAAGGAACACATTAAAATTCAACGGAACAACAGCACGAGCCATCTATCTACGATCAAGCATAAACAAGCAAGATACTATCAGGTACTAAGTTTCATGATAATTTTAGGTTCAATTAATTTACTTAAAGAACTCCCACTTAGATAGACATCCCTCTAATCCTCTAAGTGATTACGTGATCCAAATCAACTAAACCATATCCAATCATCACGTGAGATGGAGTAGTTTCATTGGTGAACATCATTATGTTGATCATATCTACTATATGATTCACGCTCGACCTCTCGGTCTCCGTGTTCCGAGGCCATATCTGTATATGCTTGGCTCGTCAAGTATAACCTGAGTATTCCGCGTGTGCAACTGTTTTGCACCCGTTGTATTTGAACGTAGAGCCTATCACACCCGATCATCACGTGGTGTCTCAGCACGAAGAACTTTCGCAACGGTGCATACTCAGGGAGAACACTTCTTGATAATTACTGAGAGATCATCTTATAATGCTACCGTCAATCAAAGCAAGATAAGATGCATAAAAGATAAACATCACATGCAATCAATATAAGTGATATGATATGGCCATCATCATCTTGTGCTTGTGATCTCCATCTTCAAAGCACCGTCGTGATCACCATCATCACCGGCGCGACACCTTGATATCCATCGTAGCATCGTTGTCGTCTCGCCAGTCTTATGCTTCCAGGACTATCTCTACCGCTTAGTGATAAAGTAAAGCATTACAGCGTGATTGCATTGCATACAATAAAGCGACAACCATATGGCTCCTGCCAGTTGCCGATAACTCGGTTACAAAACATGATCATCTCATACAATAAAATTCAGCATCATGTCTTGACCATATCACATCACAACATGCCCTGCAAAAACAAGTTAGACGTCCTCTACTTTGTTGTTGCAAGTTTTACGTGGCTGCTACGGGCTTAAGCAAGAACCAATCTTACCTACGCATCAAAACCACACCGATAGTTTGTCAAGTTGGTGCTGTTTTAACCTTCGCAAGGACCGGGTGTAGCCACACTCGGTTCAACTAAAGTTGGAGAAACTGTCACCCGCAAGCCACCTATGTGCAAAGCACGTCGGGACAACCGGTCTCGCATAAGCGTACGCGTAATGTCGGTCTGGGCCGCTTCGTCCAACAATACTGCCGAACCAAAGTATGACATGCTGGTAAGCAGTATGACTTATATCGCCCACAACTCACTTGTGTTCTACTCGTGCATATAACATCAACATATAAAACCTAGGCTCGGATGCCACTGTTGGGGAACGTAGTAATTTCAAAAAATTTCCTACGCACACGCAAGATCATGGTGATGCATAGCAACGAGATGGGAGAGTGTGATCTACGTACCCTTGTAGATCGACAACGGAAGCGTTTGGTTGATGTAGTCGTACGTCTCCACGGCCCGACCGATCAAGTACCAAAACTACGGCACCTCCGAGTTCGAGCACACGTTCAGCTCGATGACGATCCCCGGGCTCCGATCCAGCAAAGCGTCGGGGAGGAGTTCCGTCAGCACGATGGCGTGGTGACGATCTTGATGTTCTACCATCGCAGGGCTTCGCCTAAGCACCGCTACAATATGACCGAGGTTGAATATGGTGGAGGGGGGCACCGCACACGGCTAAGGAACGATCACGAAGATCAACTTGTGTCTAGGGGTGCCCCCCTGCCCCCGTATATAAAGGAGCAAGGGGAGGAGGCCAGCCGGCCCCTATAGGCGCGCCAGGAGGAGTCCTCCTCGTAGTAGGAGTAGGACTCCTAGTAGGAGGGGGAAAGAAGTGGGGAGGGGGAGGGAAAGGGGGGCGCCGCCCCCCCCCCCCTCTCCTAGTCCAATTCGGACCAGGGGGGAGGAGGTGCGCGGCCCACCTCTGGCAGCCCCTCTCTCTCTCCACTAAGGCCCATATGGCCCATTACTTCTCCCGGGGGGTTATGGTAACCCTCCGGCTCTCCGGTTTTCTCCGAAATCACCCGGAACACTTCCGGTGTCCGAATATAGCCGTCCAATATATCAATATTTATGTCTCGACCATTTCGAGACTCCTCGTCATGTCCGTGATCACATACGGGACTCCGATCTAACTTCGGTACATCAAAACTAATAAACTCATAATATAACTGTCATCGAAACCTTAAGCGTGCGGACCCTACGGGTTCGAGAACAATGTAGACATGACTGAGACACGTCTCCGGTCAATAACCAATAGTGGAACCTGGATGCTCATATTGGCTCCTACATATTCTACGAAGATCTTTATCGGTCAGACCGCATAACAACATGCGTTGTTCCCTTTGTCATCGGTATGTTACTTGCCCGAGACTCGATCGTCGGTATCTCAATACCTAGTTCAATCTCGTTACCGGCAAGTCTCTTTACTCGTTCTGTAATACATCATCTCGTAACTAACTCATTAGTTGCAATGCTTGCACGGATTATGTGATGTGTATTACCGAGAGGGCCCAGAGATACCTCTCCGACAATCGGAGTGACAAATCCTAATCTCGAAATACGCCAACCCAACATGTACCTTTGGAGACACCTGTAGAGCACCTTTATAATCACCCATTTACGTTGTGACGTTTGGTAGCACACAAAGTGTTCCTCCGGCAAACGGGAGTTGCATAATCTCATAGTCATAGGAACATGTATAAGTCATGAAGAAAGCAATAGCAACATACTAAACGATCGGGTGCTAAGCTAATGGAATGGGTCATGTCAATCAGATCATTCACCTAATGATGTGATCCCGTTAATCAAATAACAACTCTTTGTTCATGGTTAGGAAACATAACCATCTTTGATTAACGAGCTAGTCAAGTAGAGGCATACTAGTGACACTCTGTTTGTCTATGTATTCACACATGTATTATGTTTCTGGTTAATACAATTCTAGCATGAATAATAAACATTTATCATGATATAAGGAAATAAATAATAACTTTATTATTGCCTCTAGGGCATATTTCCTTCAACACTTTGCTGGATCGGAGTCCGGGGATCGTCATCGAGCTGAACGTGTGCTAGAACTCGGAGGTGCCATAGTTTCGGTGCTTGATCGGTCGGGCCGTGAAGACGTACGACAACATCAACCGCGTTGTCATAACGCTTTCGCTATCGGTCTACGAGGGTACGTAGACAACACTCTCCCCTCTCGTTGCCATGCATCACCATGATCTTGCGTGTGCGTAGGATTTTTTTTGAAATTACTACGTTCCCCAACAGTGGCATCCGAGCCTAGGTTTTATGTGATGATGTTATATGCACGAGTAGAACACAAGTGAGTTGTGGGCGATATAAGTCATACTGCTTACCAGCATGTCATACTTTGGTTCGGCAGTATTGTTGGATGAAGCGGCCCGGACCGACATTACGCGTACGCTTACGCGAGACTGGTTCTACCGACGTGCTTTGCACACAGGTGGCTGGCGGGTGTCAGTTTCTCCAACTTTACTTGAACCGAGTATGGCTACGCCCGGTCCTTGCGAAGGTTAAAACAACACCAACTTGACAAACTATCGTTGTGGTTTTGATGCATAGGTAAGATTGGTTCTTGCTTAAGCCCGTACCAGCCACGTAAAACTTGCAACAACAAAGTAGAGGACGTCTAACTTGTTTTTGTAGGGCATGTTGTGATGTGATATGGTCAAGACGTGATGAGATATAAGTTGTTGTATGAGATGATCATGTTTTGTTGAAGTTATCGACAACTGGCAAAATCCTTATGGTTGTCTCTCTATTACATAAGATGCAAGGGCCCAATAATTGCTTTACTTTATCGCTATGCGATAGCAATAGTTGCAAGAGCAATTGTTGGCGAGACGACAATGTGACGACACATTGATATAGATCAAGATGATGGAGATCATGGTGTCATGCCGGTGACGATATAGATCATGATAGTACTTTGGAGATAGAGATCAAAGGCGCAAGATGATGATGGCCATATCATGTCACATATTTTGATTGCATATGATGTTTATCTTTTATACATCTTATTTTTGCTTTGTTTGATGGTAGCATGTTAAGATGATCTCTCACTAATTATCAAGAAGTGTTCTCCCTGAGTATGCACCGTTGCGAAAGTTCTTCGTGCTGAGACACCACGTGATGATCGGGTGTGATAGGCTCTATGTTCAAATACAACGGGGGCAAAACAGTTGCACACGCGGAATACTCAGGTTATACTTAACGAGTCAAGCATATACAGATATGGCCTCGGAACACGGAGACCGAAAGGTCGAGCGTGAATCATATAGTAGATATGATCAACATAGTGATGTTCACCATTGAAACTACTCCATCTCACGTGATGATCGGACATGGTTTAGTTGATTTGGATCACGTGATCACTTAGAGGATTAGAGTGATGTCTGTCTAAGTGGGAGTTCTTAAGTAATATGATTAAATTGAACTTAAATTTATCATGAACTTAGTCCTGATAGTATTTTGCAAATTATGTTGTAGATCAATAGCTCGCATTGTTGCTTCCCTGTGTTTATTTTGATATGTTCCTAGAGAAAACTAAGTTGAAAGATGATGGTAGCAATTACACAGACTGGGTCCGTAACTTGAGGATTATCCTCATTGCTGCATAGAAGAATTATGTCCTTGATGCACCGCTAGGTGACAGACCTATTGCAGGAGCAGATGCAGATGTTATGAATGTTTGGCTAGCTCAATATGATTACTACTTGATAGTTTAGTGCACCATGCTTAACGGCTTAGAATCGGAATTTCAAAGACGTTTTGAACGTCATGGACCATATGAGATGTTCCAGGAGTTGAAGTTAATATTTCAAGCAAATACCCGAGTTGAGAGATATGAAGTTTCCAACAAGTTCTATAGCTAAAAGATGGAGGAGAATCGCTCAACTAGTGAGCATGTGCTCAGATTGTCTGGGTACTACAATCGCTTGAATCAAGTGGGAGTTAATCTTCCAGATAAGATAGTGATTGACAGAATTCTCTAGTCACCATCACCAAGTTAGTAGAACTTTGTGATGAACTATGGTATGCAAGGGATGACAAAAACGACTCCCGAGCTTTTCATGATGATGAAATGGATGAAGGTAGAAATCAAGAAAGAGCATCAAGTGTTGATGGTTGACAAGATCACTAGTTTCAAGAAAAGGGAAAAGGAAAAAAGGGGAACTTCAAGAAGAACAGCAAGCAAGTTACTGCTCAAGTGAAGAAGCCCAAGTCTGGTCCTAAGCCTGAGACTAAGTGCTTATACTGCAAAGGGACTGGTCACTGGAAGCGGAACTACCCCAAGTGATTGGCGGATAAGAAGGATGGCAAAGTGAACATAAGTATATTTGATATACATGTTATTGATGTGTACTTTACTAGTGTTTATAGCAACCCCTCAGTATTTGATACTAGTTCAGTTGCTGATTAGTAACTCGAAACGGGAGTTGCAGAATAAACAGAGACTAGTTAAGGGTGAAGTGATGATGTGTGTTGGAATTGGTTCCAAGATTGATATGATCATCATCGCACACTCCCTATACTTTCGGGATAAGTGTTGAAACTAAATAAGTGTTATTTGGTGTTTGCGTTGAGCATGTATATGATTTGATCATGTTTATTGCAATACGGTTATTCATTTAAGTTAGAGAACAATTGTTGTTCTGTTTACATGAATAAAACCTTCTATGGTCATACACACCAACAAAAATGGTTTGTTGGATCTCGACCGTAGTGATACACATATTCATAATATTGAAGCCAAAAGGATGCAAAGTTAATAACGATAGTGCAACTTATTTGTGGCACTGCCATTTTAAGTCATATTGGTGTGCAGCGCATGAAGAAACTCCATGCTAATGGAATTTTGGAATCACTTGATTATGAATGACGCTTGAGAACCATGCCTTATGGGCAAGATGACTAAAGACTCCGTTCTCCAGAACAATGGAGCGAGCAACTGACTTATTGGAAAAAATACATACTGATGTATGCGATCCGATGAGTGTTGAGGCTCACGGCAGGTATCATTATTTTCTGACCTTCACAGATGATTTGAGCAGATATGGGTATATCTACTTGATGAAACATAAGTCTGAAACATTTGAAAAGTTCAAAGAATTTTAGAGTGAAGTGGAAAATCATCATGACAAGAAAATATGGTTTCTACGATCTGATCACGGAGACAAATATTTGAGTTACGAGTTTGGTCTTCAATTAAAACAATGTGAAATTGTAAGTGCATCTAGTGCCACCCCTAGTTGATTTTGGAGTATTGACGACAAACCTAGTTGAGGGACTAATGTGTTTATGAGAATTGCAGGATAACACAGGTAGATGTCCCTCATCGGTTTTCCTACCAGAGATGACCCCTAAAAATGTATGAAGACATTGAAGTCAAAGGTGGTATATGAAGATATTCACATTGAAGACTATGACAAGAGAAGACACCACATGAAGCCTATGGAGCTTGAAGACTTAGATCTTTCGTAGTTCTTTTTCTTTTGTGTTGAGTTATAGGAACCACCGTACTGTTAAGTGGGGTCCAAGAGAACCAGTCAGAATGACTGAAGTGATGCCTAACCAAAAACCTATGTCTTCGAGTGAAGACTACGAGAGCGAATCTTGTCCAGAGTCGGACAAGTCAGCTTTGCTTGTAGCCCAAGTAAAGTTGTCGTGTGAGTTTGAAATCTGACCGTTGGAACACGTGTCAGTTCCTTAGTGACCCAGGGTCATTTCGGACAAATCAGGTCGGGTTGCCAAGTGGCTATAAATAGCCCACCCCCCACAACCATAAATGGTTGGCTGCTCAGATTGAGTGTACGGCTTTTGTCCTTTGAGAGCAACCCACCTCGAAGCCTTTGAGAGAGAATTCCTTGCGAGGATAAAGCCCTAACCACCCAGAGCCAAAGAGAATTGGGCATCACTTAAGTCTTCCTGTCTGAGTGATCTGAAGACTTATTACACTTGAGGACTGTGCATCCTCCAGCCGGTTAGGCGTCGCGTTCTGAGCATCCAAGAGACATTGTGGATTGCCGGTGAACGAAGTCTGTGAAGGTTTGGGAGTCTACCTTGAAGACTTACCAGAGTGATTGGGCGAGGTCTGTTTGACCTTAGCTCAAGGGGAATAAGGTGAGGACTGGGTGTCCTGAGCTGCGTGTTCAGGACTGGGTGTCCGGGACTGTGTGTCCTAAGGTTTAAATACCTAGCCGCCCCAACCAGACGTACAATTGTCACAGCAACTGGAACTGGTCCAACAAATCATTGTCTTCAACGAGTCACTGGTTTCATCTTCCCTTCCCTTTACTTACTGTTGCTCCTTGTGAAGTCATTGTATGTTTGCACTATCTTTTGTCTTCACTGAGTGACTGCATGTTCTGTATGGCTTCATAATATCTTCCTACCTGATCCTTACTACATTGCTGCTATTAAGTCATTGTGCTTTCACTTTATTGAATACTTGACTATGGCTTGCCTAGTGTGGTCTACCTTCCGCTGCATGGTAATAGGTTTAATTCTATCGTTTGTCTTCATAACTTCCACGTGTTGAAGACTTCCATAAAAATCGCCTATTCACCCCCCCCCCCTCTAGTCGATATAACGCACTTTCAATTGGTATCGGAGCAAGGTGCTCCCTTGTTCTGTGTGATTCGGTTTAACCACCTGGAGTTTTAGCTATGTCGACTGCAGGGATAATTAAAGTCTCCGCTGCGTGCCCCGTCTTCGATGGAACTGAATATCCCTACTGGAAGAATAAGATGCGCATGCATCTTGAAGCCATTGATGTCGACCTATGGTATGTCGTCGAAAATGGCATTCCCAAGGCTGGAGAAGGTGTCACTGCTGCTGATGTCAAGAAATTTGTTCAACTGGACTCTACTGCCAAGAATATCATCTGTGGTCACCTGACCAAAGGACAATATGGCCGTGTGAGTGCTTTGAAGACATCTAAGCTGGTCTGGGACTGGCTCTCCAAGGTCAATGAAGGCATCTCAACCTAGAGAGATCAGAGAATCAGTGTCCTTCGCAACCTCTTCAACCGCTTCAAGTGAAATGACAATGAGAATGTCCAGCACACATTTGACCGACTCACTGACATCACAAATGAGCTTCAAGCCCTCGGCGCTACTGAGATCACCAAACATGAAGTCGTCAAGACACTACTGAGATCACTTGATAGTTCGTTTGACATCCTAGCCCTGATGATTCAAGAACGTCCTGATTTCAAGACACTCGATCCATCTGACATACTTGAGAGGCTCAATACACATGAGTTTCAGCTTTCTGAGAAAAGAGATATCTACGGTCCAAACTATGGGCGAACCCGTGCCTTGAAGGCAAAAGCTGTCTCCTCATCTGAATAAGAATCTGACAGCAGTTCTGATGATCCTGAAGACATTGGAAGGGAACTTGCTATGCTTGTGAAGAAGTTCAAAAAATTCACCAAGAAGAAAGGCTTTAGAAAGTCTTCCCGATCAAGCTCAAGGAATGATGAAGCTTCTGCTCACGACTACAAGAAGAAAACATGTCACAAGTGTAAGAAACCTGGCCACTTCATCTTTGAGTGTCCACAGTGGGACAATGAGAACAAAAAGAAGAAGAAGAGCAAGGAATATGACTCTGACGACAAGAAGAAGAAGAAATACTCAAAGTCTTCGTCCAAGTCTTCCTCAAAGTCTTCATCACACAAGAAGAGCTCATCTAGCAAGGCACGTGCGTTTGTTGGCAAGGAAATGGATTCAGAGGAGGAGTCCGCTTCTGAGGAGGCGGAGGTGGAGTCTGAGGAGGAGTCCGATTCAGGCGTCGCAAGTCTGGCTACAGCATACGTTGCCAAGTCCATCTTCAATACTGAAGACAATGACCTCTTCACCGACACCGATGCAAATGACAAGGACTACTCCGCTTCTACCTACTGCTTCATGGCACGCGGTGCCAAGGTAAACACACGCACTACTCACTATCAAACATCTAGTGACGATTACTCTGATTGTGACTCAAAACCCAGCTACAAAACACTTGCTAAAATTGCAACTGAACAACAGAAAGCTATGGAACATATTCAAAAACTGCTAGACAGAAGCGATGATCTGTTAGGTGCTGAAATGACTCGATCTGAATCCTTAATTGAAGACATAAAAAATCTTCATGTTAAGTATCAGGAACTTGAAAGTCGCCATGAAACTCTCTCAACAACTCATGAAAAGCTTTCCTATGATTATCTTTAAAGGAAGCAAGATCTTGAGAAATTGAGAGCGGTTCATGAAGATCTTCAAAAGGAAAACGAGTCACTTCGCACCAAACAGATCAGTCCCACTCAGGAAGGATTTGAACCACCATGTCTTAAATGCATTGAGCGTGATAATGCTACTTCTGTTGCTGAATGTTCTACTGCTACTACTGTTGCAATATCTTCAACTGTTGATGTGGTAACTAACCCCTCTGCTGAGGATACCACTGCTATTGCTGATGAGAATGCTAGGTTGAAGACATTGCTTGAAACAGGGATGTACAAAAGTCTTAAAGGGCATCAGACACTATGTGATGTCCTCAAAAAGCAGATACTGAACCGAAACCCGAGGAAAGAGGGTGTTGGGTTCGTAAGGAAAATGAATGGTGATGGCTCTTACTGGAAACCTGAGCAGTACCCCAAAACCATGTGGGTTGCTGCAAAGGAACCTTCAGCAGACCCATCCAATCTATCTGGCTTCACTTGTGCTAACCCCATTATCATTGATGAATCCTTTGATGCAAACTATATACTGTTTAAGAATCAGAATGGTGAAGTGTTTGCCAGGTACATTGGTACTAACTGCAGGAATGGACCGCCTATGAAGAAGATCTGGGTTCCGAAAAGGTGTCTGGAGAATCTTCCTGTGAATGTCATCATGACACCTCACGTGAAGAAGACAAACCTCAGACCAAAGGCTTCATACGGTCCAAAGGCTTCATACAGACAGAGGACTCACCTGAGTCGCACTAACGCAAATGTTTTGCAGGGAAACCATACTCAGGCATATGAATATGAGAGCGGTTCATCAAACCACCATGTTCATAAGACCAAGAACTATTCTGCCTATTCTTATGAGTACTATTGTCCGCCTGCAAGACTGTTTGCTAGGGCTCCAAAGCCAAAATTCTCAAATGCTGCACTTAGACTTATTGCTTCTCAGCCACCCTTGAAGATGTGGGTGGGTAAGAAAGCTTAACTCTCTTTTGCAGGGAAAGGTCTCCAGCAGAAAACCAAAATCGTCTGACGCCATTGCTGGGGACCTTAAACATCTTGTAGGGCGCAAGATCAAATGCCCGAATGGTCTTACTATGTACTTCGTTCCTGAATCGCTTGCTACTCTCCCTATTAGTCCCAATCTGGATCTAAGCTTTCATAACCCATTGGTTCGTCAAATGTTTTTGCTTCACAATGCTCTTGGTGAAGCCTATCCCCCTAACTGCACTGTAGGGTACGACACCAGCGTCTTCAGAATGGATTATTGATAGTGGGTGTACAAATCACATGACTGGCAAAAGAAGTCTTCTTATGGACTCAACCTTACGTCCATCCGACAAGAGCCACATCACATTTGCCGACACTGGTAAATGTAAGGTATTGGGTCTAGGTAGAGTTGCAATCTCAAGGGATCAACACATGGATAAAGTCATGCTTGTTGAATCCCTTGGCTTCAACTTAATGTCTGTCTCAATGCTTTGCGATTTGAACATGATCGTAATACTTGGAAAATATCATTGCCTTGTACTAATGGAATCTGATAAGTCTCCAGTGTTTGAAGGGTATCGAAAAGATGATTTGTATGTGGTACATTTCTCAGCAGGACCACAGCTTGTCGTATGTCTTCTAGCAAAAGCTTCAGAATGCTGGCTCTGGCATCGGAGGCTTGGGCATGCTGGCATGAGGAACCTCCACACCCTGGCAAAGAAGAAGCATGTCATAGGCATCGAGGGCGTCAAGTTCAAGAAAGATCACTTATGCGGTGCCTGTGAGGCAGGAAAGATGACGAGGGCCAAACATCCCTCGAAGACAATCATGACCACTACTCGACCCTTCGAACTGCTTCACATGGATCTTTTCGGTCCCACTCATTACTCAACTCTTACTACTACTGCATGCCTCTATGGCTTCGTTATTGTTGATGATTACTCTAGATACACTTGGGTGCACATAATCCTTTACAAGACTGAAGTGCAGGATGTCTTCAGACGCTTCGCCTATCGAGCTATGAACAATTATGGCGCCAAGATAAAGCACATCAGAAGTGACAATGGCACTGAATTCAAGAACACTGGCCTTGATACATATCTTGATACCTTGGGCATCACACATGAATTCTCAGCCCCGTACACGCCACAGCAGAATGGCGTCGTCGAACGCAAGAACATAACACTCATTGAGATGGCCAGAACGATGCTAGATGAATACAAGACCCCAAGAAAATTCTGGCCTGAAGCCATTGATACTGCATGCCATACAATCAATCGTGTTTATCTTCACAAGCTTTTGAACAAGACATCTTATGAGCTCCTTACTGGCAAGAAGCCAAATGTCAGTTACTTCAGAGTATTTGGCGCAAGGTGCTGGATCAAGGACCCACATCACACCTCAAAGTTTGCACCAAAAGCATATGAGGGTTTTATGCTTGGATATGGAAAGGATTCGCACTCCTATAGAGTCTTCAATCTCTTTCATTACAAAGTGGTTGAAATAGTGGATGTGCGGTTCGATGAGACCAATGGTTCACAAAGAGAGCAACTGCCAAATGTGCTAGATGAAGTTTCATCCAGTGAATCAATCAAGCTAATGGGAACTGGAGAAATTATACCTTCTGAAGCTCATCCTGAAGAAGAAATTATCATCTCAGCACCTAATCAACATGAAGACAATGCTCAGCCTGAAGACATTCCTTCTAACAATGACAATGATCAGCAAGAGCAAAGTCTTCGCCCTGTACATCCTCGTGTTGCCAATGAAGTGCAGATTGAAAGAATAATTGATAGCATCAATGCACCTGGTCCACTCACTCATTCAAGGGCAACTCAGCTAGCAAATTTCTGTGGGCACTTCGCATTCGTCTCAATAACAGAACCCAAGAAAGTTGAAGAAGCCTTCATGGAACCTGAATGGATTCAAGCTATGCAAGAAGAGCTTCAACAGTTTGAGCTGAATAATGTATGGGAACTAGTTAAGCGTCCTGATCCACGGAAGCACAATATAATAGGCACCAAATGGATATACCGCAACAAGCAAGATGAGCATGGTCAAGTTGTCAGAAACAAAGCTCGTCTCGTTGTTCAAGGATATACTCAAGTGGAAGGCATTGACTTCGATGAAACATTTGCTCCTGTGGCTAGACTTGAAGCCATACGCATACTGCTGGCCTATGCAAATCATCACAACATACTTCTATATCAAATGGATGTCAAGAGTGCTTTTCTCAATGGCAAGATTGAAGAAGAAGTGTATGTTGCACAACCGCCTGGCTTTAAAGATCCAAAACATCCTGACATGGTATACAAGCTCAACAAGGCACTGTATGGCCTCAAACAAGCCCCTCGGGCCTGGTATGACACACTCAAATACTTCCTGAAGAGCAAAGGCTTCATACCTGGTTCCCTAGACCCCACTCTCTTCATGAAGACATATGATGGTGAACTGTTTGTGTGCCAAATATATGTGGATGACATTATCTTCGGCTGCACCAATCAGAAGTACAGTGAAGAGTTTGGATATATGATGCAAGAGCAATATCAGATGTCCATGATGGGAGAGCTGAAGTTCTTCCTCAGTCTTCAAATACGACAACAACGCAACGACATCTTCATATCTCAAGAGAAGTATCTCAAAGATTGCCTGAAGAAGTTTGGTATGCAAGACTGCAAAGGCTTCACAACACCTATGCCAGCCAAACATCATCTAGGTCCCGACGACAATGGTAAAGAGTTCGATCAAAAGGTATACCGCTCCATGATTGGTTCTTTACTTTATCTATGTGCATCTAGGCCAGATATTATGCTTAGTGTTTGCATGTGTGCTCGATTTCAAGCAGCACCAAAGGAGTCGCATCACTTAGCTGTGAAGCGAATTCTTCGATATTTGGCTCACACCCCAACTCTAGGATTATGGTATCCAAAGGGCTCAGAGTTTGATCTGGTTGGATTCTCGGATGCTGATTATGCTGGTGACAAAGTTGATCGCAAGTCTACATCAGGCACATGTCACTTTCTGGGACGATCACTTGTATGTTGGTCTTCAAAGAAGCAGAACTGTGTATCTCTCTCCACTGCTGAATCTGAATAAATTGTTGCTGGATCTTGCTGCGCTCAGCTTCTGTGGATGAAGCAAACACTCAAGGACTATGGCATTCATCTGAAGCAAGTGCCACTTTACTGCGACAATGAAAGCGCCATCAAGATCGCCAACAACCTAGTTCAGCACTTGAAGACAAAGCACATTGAAATTCGTCATCACTTTCTCAGAGATCATGTTGTGAAGGAAGATATTGATATCATACACGTCAACACTCAAGAGCAATTGGCAGATATCTTCACCAAGCCCTTGGATGAGAAGAGATTTTGCAAGTTACGGTGTGAGCTAAATATCCTGGAATCCTCAAATGTCCTGTGATTAGGCACACATCCTAATCCTTATGCATATTGATGACTTAGATGTGCAACACACGAAGTAAAGTATATCTTCAATCAATGAAGACATACATTCTAAGTGTGAATACATTAATGTGGAATTTGACTTCGGAGCGCCACGATAATTGTGCGCCGTGTCTGGGTCTAATACTTCCTATACGGTGGGTAACGCCACCACCAAATGTTCTATTTTGAAGTGTTTCACTCATGGCGTTACCTTGCAATGTCTTCACATTTGGTTTGGCTTCGATCTCAACATATCTTCATGATTATCTTCACTATGTTGATTATATATATATATATATATATATATATATATATTAGTGTTCTGTCCTCTACAGCATTCACTTATAGCTATGTCTTCATTGTTGAATCTTTTGAACTAAGTGAATGTGATCGGACCCTAACCTCTCTATGCTTTCTATCTCAAATTCTATCTCTCCAAATCATATGCATTCTATTGAAATTATCGAATGTCTTCTCTGCGTCCTTGTCAGCAGAAGATACAGAGACAACCATTAAGTCCGTTTTCAATGCTCATTCCTCCACATGAAACCCGGAGAAGTAGGAACGACCACCCAACAATCAAGGTGTGCGTGGGACATGGAACAAATCCCAACATTCCGCATAATGGCCACGTGTTTCTTAGATGCGAATCGCCATGGGCACCTGTGTAATAGCACAGTGCCACCCATGTACCTATAAATACACACTTCACAGCGGTCATTATCTCTTCTTCCACTCTCGCACGAACCCTAGCGCCACCGCTAGCCCTCGACGATGCCGGCGACGAAGCGCTTCACTACCGCAACCTCTCCGACGCCATCTTCACGCCGACCGCGGACATTGTCCTCTCTGCCGTCGCCGTAGGTGTCCTCCGTCGCCAAGTTAGGGCACGGAAGATCGAACTGCTCGGCCTCATCTTCCACTTCATCTAGCAGTTCTTAGTGTGGTAAATAAAACTTCCTTTTTACAGCACCGTTGATCCTATGGATTTGTCAAAATTTCTACCACAAGCAGTTTCTATTCACACAAGTTAGATCTCTCTCATACTGCATCTCATAACATGCCTAGTATATTCACTTATGCTTCACAAAGTAGTTAGATTCCTCACTTGTACTGATCTGTGGATTCGTACAAATCTGGAACCAACTCCTTATCTATGAGTGAATGTCTTCGCACGATGAGGTCAATGTCTTCTAAACTGATTTATCTTCAAAATCTTCTGAGAATGCATATGACCTCTTCCCCTTCCCTCGCACCTTAATGCTGTCACAGGTACATGTCCGTGGGAGAATCCTTTGGTTCTCATAGTCTGCATTCATTTGCAGAATTCTTACAGCATCACATTAATTCTCCCGAAGCCAGTTCCTGTTGGTCCAGCAAGCGAAAACCTTTGAAGCCTTTGAACGTGTTGAAGCCTTTCAAGTTAAAGTTTATGGCTTCAGAGAAAGCGGCAAGGAAGGGTGGCAGAAAGCGTCGTGGAGAAACATCCAGAGATCTGCCAGATGAACTCTCAGAACTGTACAAGACAGATCCTGAAGAGGATTACAATCAGCGCAAGACCCGAATCCAATGGATTCGAAGATATTGGGCAGAACAATGGCTCAAATACCGATTTGTAACCCAGGAATATGCTGAGAAAAACGCCATTAAGAGACCGTGGGGAGACATCCTATACAAGAATCTTCTGCCCAGGTCCAGAGATGAAGCCATTGAACAAGGCTTCTATCCCTGCATGGTCCGTGGGCCACAGCCTGCTGATGCACACCCATCGTCACTACTATGGTATCGTGACAACAATCTGTTCAAGCGCAACTTCCAGTTTGCCCAGAACTCGGCGAAGCAGAACAAGAAGACTTTGGGGTTAGACTTCAACCCTGGTCCCTCGGCACCAAGGGCAGATGGCACACGAGATGCAGAACCCAATGTCATTGGTCCTTTCTACAACCTTGAAGGCCTCATCACCCGCATCTTAGTTCAAGGGACTGCAGTGAATGAGCCTGCAGCTAACGCTGAATCAGAAGAAGCTCCTACAGCGCCGAAGACAAAGAAGATGAAGAAGCCTAAAGCTTCAAAGCCTGCCCCCTCACCAAAAATCTCAAGGGCGAAGGCACTGGCAACTGCACCTCCTGAAGACAGTGTGCAGTCCGAAGACTTATCTCGCATCTCCAAGCCCCAGAAAGTCAAGATGCCTCTGCCTCACACCGGACAAGAGCTAACTGCTGCTGCCATTCTGCGCAATGACGACATTGATCTGTCAAGTGATGAAGATCTAGCAGATGACGCTCTTGAGCAACTCATCAGGAGAAAAGAAGAAGCAGAAATCTTCAATGATCTGCCTCTCTTTGATGTGACCATCATCCACAACTTCATTGACGAGTGGTTTGACACGCCAAACATCAGCTTTGAAGATCTGCAGCTACCAATTGGCCTCAGTGTCGCCTTCCAAGGCGCCATTGCTTCAGAACTCGCTATTGCCTAGCGCTTTGTTGAACTGAAGCAAAAGATTGACTATGAAAAGGCTCAGTTAAAGAAGCATATGGCCAAGCTCAGCATGCAGGAAGTGAAGAACTTCAAGAGTATGATGCTCGAGCTCAAGTAAGCCTTTGTAAAGAAACGTGCAGAAGCTCAGGGTTCGCGTGAGCGCATGAAGACTCTGGCTGACAGATGTGTGCAAGCCTACAATGAGGCTGAGAAGCGCAAGGCCCTTGGGCGTCCTGGCATCGACCCCAGGATGGCCGCAAAGAAGAAGAAGAAGCCTGCTACGGCTGAACCTGACGCATCACGACAGGAAGCAGTTCCGATTGTCTTCCCAACTAGACTGACTGGCTCGAAGCCAAAAAGCCGGTCAACCGCTTCAGAGCTCAAGAAGACAAGGACTGCTGAGGCTGAAGCCAGGAGGAAACATTCTGAAGCCTCTCCAACTGCCCCCTCTAAGAAGAAGAGGAAGACCAAGAAAGATCGGGCTGCTCCCACAGAGCCCTTGATAGTTGAACCCATTTCTATGGTCTATCCTGAAGCTGAACGCCAACTGACTATCCATGAGCCTGCTTCCACAGAGGGTCATGAAGCTGAAGACTTTCTAGTAGCTGATCCCATCACTGCTGAAGACATTAGTCAACATGACAATGTAGAAGATGGTGCAGTCCTTTCTCAGAATAGCGAACTCATCAGCATTGGTCGTCCACTGACGCCAATTGCACAGGATGCTTCATGGGCAGATCGCCCACAAGAGGAAGAAAACTATGAGGCCCAACCCACTCCAACTCCACAGGCGTCGCCCGCGTTGCGCAGGCTTCGCAAAGGTCCAAGGCCTCAAGTCTCTACTAAAGACAATCCGGCTGCATCAGCCGCGGAAGATGAAGTCCCACAAGTTGCCACTCCCCTGTCCCACCAAGAAGCAGTTCTCAAGGAGAACGTGCTTGTGACCGACCCTCCAGCTCGTCAAGTGGAGGATGAAAATCTTGCGGCTGCCACAACCACCAATGAAGCTAATGTGGAGCCCTCCCCAACGGAAGAAGAAGACAGCGAAGCCACTGACCCCGTCACTTCTGTTCCCGAGTCTGCTGCCGGTCCCCAGTTCGACTATCATGTTGAGCACAGGCCTCAGGTATAGAAGCCAATCCCAAGATTGCCAAGGTTCCCAGGTCCTGCATCAGCACCTGGCTCCTTCAATATCAATGGCTTCAGGGCAGACAACACATTCTTCGATAGCTCCAGGAACCCCTACTCAAAGGAAAGGATATCATCTGATCGGTTCTGGAGCTATCCTCAGTGAAGCTATTACTCATGCATTCTTTACAACCAAGGTCGCATCTTCCCACACAAGCACCTTGACATTGAAGCCATAGCCGGTCTGCCTTGTCTGGAAGAAGCTTTGGATTGCTTCAAGGAAGTTGGACTGCTGCCATTCGTTACTGACCAAGAGCATTGGAACGAAGAGCTGCTGCTCCAATTCTATGCCACACTTTACATCCGCGGGTACAGCAGAGATCCGAAGACTTGGGTCCTAGAGTGGATGACCGGAAATGTTCATCATGAAGCCAATGCATTTGACATCATTGAGCTCACTGGTTTTCCCACTCCTGACGATCTCTACGAGCATGGCTGTCAGCTGCATAGTGAAGCTATTGAGAGCATCTTTAAGAGGCCGGAACCTGATATGAGTCAGATGCTCAGCATGATGAAGCCATTGCCCCAAGATGTTGCTTATCTAACAGAGTTCTTTGTTGAAGACCTTGAGTATCTGCCAAGAACCATCTATCACATCATCAGGCGAACTCTCTAGCCCATCAAACGGCACTCTCCAAATGCCAAGCTTGAGGGTGCAATGAAGACTTTGGTCTTCTATATTCTTCATGGAAAATGCTTCAATGCACAGGACTTATTCATCCGCCAACTTGCTGCATCAGGCTCTGATCTATTTGGCTTAAAGTTCTACGCCCCATGGGTAATGCGGCTAATTAAACTTCACTCCGATATCTCATATCAGCCATCTGCTCGCAATCATAGGATTTTTCTGCCTGATGTGGATATCTCTACTGAAGCCATCTATCCTGAGCCTGCAAAGGAACCTCTAAGTCTTCAGAATGCAGAGCATCAGAGTTTCTCACAGAACATTGAAGGAGTTGAAGCAGTCACTCGGGTGTATCCTTTGGCTGGCACTACACATGCACCACACCCTGCGTCTACTGAAGCCACTGATAGTACAACTGCTCCAAGACCCAAGAAGCGCACTCGTGTTCTCAACGACCGAGAGCTTCTTGTGGCTCTTCATCAGAAACAGGATAGGCATCATGACTGGCTGAAATGTCAGATGAAAAGCCTCTTGGTGGAGGTTAATCGCATTCGCAATCTTGCCACCAAGAATGCTTTCGTTGCCCATGAAACCTGTCGCCGCACATGAAAAGGGCTAACGATGATGTGTTCTGAAGATGATCTCCAAGAGGATGGCTTCACTGAGCGATTCAAGTTTGACTCCACACCTCCTCGAAGAGCTATGCTGCTAGGAACTCCATCCCTTGAAGACTCTGAGTTCTCTTCATCTGCTGCAGCAGTGACTGCCCGAGTTATCGAGGATGAAGATGATGCTACTTCACCACCACCTCCTTCAGCACACATCAACTCTGCTCCAATCTCTTCAGTACCGCCAAACACCACCAACGACCCTGCTACTTCACCTACTCCGCATGGGAACGAGTAGATGCTCTATGTCTTCAAACCTTTTTGGTCCTTACTGACAAAAGGGGGAGAAGCATATGAGGTTGATATTCTTCAAGCGGCTCCATATGGGCGGGTGCTTTATATTTTGCTTCGTGCTTACAACTCTCGTTTTGCTACATTTGGTTCTTTGAGTTGTAACACTTAAACTCGATGGTCGTCTGCTACTTATCTGCCACTTTGTTTTGCGATGATAAATTCTGCATGTGCGACGATAAATTCCGCACTTAGATCATTCTGCAGACGTCCATTTTCCATTATGCATTGTCATTATCTTCATATACTTTCACATGCATAGTGGATTGTCATCATAAGTTGAAGTGAATCTCCACAAGTACAACCTGCCATGTGCATTTGCATTCCAAAAGCAAATTACTTATATGCACATCTTCAGGGGGAGCCCTTGCAACTTATGAAGACAATTCCTTATCCTTTACAATTTCACAGATTATATTCCCCGTTGAAAACTTCAACTAGTTTGTCATCAATCACCAAAAAGGGGGAGATTGTAAGTGCATCTAGTGCCACCCCTAGTTGATTTTGGAGTATTGACGACAAACCTAGTTGAGGGACTAATGTGTTTATGAGAATTGCAGGATAACACAGGTAGATGTCCCTCATCGGTTTTCTTACCAGAGATGACCCCGAAAAATGTATGAAGACATTGAAGTCAAAGGTGGTATATGAAGATATTCACATTGAAGACTATGACAAGACAAGACACCACATGAAGCCTATGGAGCTCGAAGACTTAGATCTTTCGTAGTTCTTTTTCTTTCGTGTTGAGTCATAGGAACCACCGTACTGTTAAGTGGGGTCCAAGAGAACCAGTCAGAATGACTGAAGTGATGCCTAACCAAAAACCTATGTCTTCGAGTGAAGACTACGAGAGCGAATCTTGTCCAGAGTCGGACAAGTCAGCTTTGCTTGTAGCCCAAGTAAAGTTGTCGTGTGAGTTTGAAATCTGACCGTTGGAACACGTGTCAGTTCCTTAGTGACCCAGGGTCATTTCGGACAAATCAGGTCGGGTTGCCAAGTGGCTATAAATAGCCCAACCCCCACAACCATAAATGGTTGGCTGCTCAGATTGAGTGTACGGCTTTTGTCGTTTGAGAGCAACACACCTCGAAGCCTTTGAGAGAGGATTCCTTGCGAGGATAAAGCCCTAACCACCCAGAGCCAAAGAGAATTGGGCATCACTTAAGTCTTCTTGTCTGAGTGATCTGAAGACTTATTACACTTGAGGACTGTGCATCCCCCAGCCGGTTAGGCATCGCGTTCTGAGCATCCAAGAGACATTGTGGATTGCCGGTGAACGAAGTCTGTGAAGGTTTGGGAGTCTACCTTGAAGACTTAGCAGAGTGATTGGGCGAGGTCTGTGTGACCTTAGCTCAAGGGGAATACGGTGAGGACTGGGTGTCCTGAGCTGCGTGTTCAGGACTGGGTGTCCGAGACTGTGTGTCCTAAGGTTTAAATACCTAGCCGCCCCAACCAGACGTACAATTGTCACAGCAACAGGAACTGGTCCAACAAATCATTGTCTTCAACGAGTCACTGGTTTCATCTTCCCTTCCCTTTACTTACTGTTGCTCCTTGTGAAGTCATTGTATGTTTGCACTATCTTTTGTCTTCACTGAGTGACTGCATGTTCTGTATGGCTTCATAATATCTTCCTACCTGATCCTTACTACATTGCTGCTATTAAGTCATTGTGCTTTCACTTTATTGAATACTTGACTATGGCTTGCCTAGTGTAGTCTACCTTCCACTGCATGGTAATAGGTTTATTTCTATCGTTTGTCTTCATAACTTCCACGTGTTGAAGACTTCCATAAAAATCGCCTATTCACCCCCCCTCTAGTCGATATAACGCACTTTCAATTGGTATCAGAGCAAGGTGCTCCCTTGTTCTGTGTGATTCGGTTTAACCACCTGGAGTTTTAGCTATGTCGACTGCAGGGATAATTAAAGTCTCTGTTGCGTGCCCCGTCTTCGATGGAACTGAATATCCCTACTGGAAGAATAAGATGCGCATGCATCTTGAAGCCATTGATGTCGACCTATGGTATGTCGTCGAAAACGGCGTTCCCAAGGCTGGAGAAGGTGTCACTGCTGCTGATGTCAAGAAATTTGTTCAACTGGACTCTACTGCCAAGAATATCATCTATGGTCACCTGACCAAAGGACAGTATGGCCGTGTGAGTGCTTTGAAGACATCTAAGCTGGTCTGGGACTGGCTCTCCAAGGTCAATGAAGGCATCTCAACCAAGAGAGATCAGAGAATCAGTGTCCTTCGCAACCTCTTCAACCGCTTCAAGCGAAATGACAATGAGAATGTCCAGCACACATTTGACCCACTCACTGACATCACAAATGAGCTTCACGCCCTCGGCGCTACTGAGATCACCAAACATGAAGTTGTCAAGACACTACTGAGATCACTTGATAGTTCATTTGACATCCTAGCCCTGATGATTCAAGAACATCCTGATTTCAAGACACTCGATCCATCTGACATACTTGAGAGGCTCAATACACATGAGTTTCAGCTTTCTGAGAAAAGAGATATCTACGGTCCAAACTATGGGCGAACTCGTGCCTTGAAGGCAAAAGCTGTCTCCTCATCTGAAGAAGAATCTGACAGCAGTTTTGATGATCCTGAAGACATTGGAAGGGAACTTGCTATGCTTGTGAAGAAGTTCAAAAAATTCACCAAGAAGAAAGGCTTCGGAAAGTCTTCCCGATCAAGCTCAAGGAATGATGAAGCTTCTGCTCACGACTACAAGAAGAAAACATGTCACAAGTGCAAAAAACCTGGCCACTTCATCTCTGAGTGTCCACAGTGGGACAATGAGAACAAAAAGAAGAAGAAGAGCAAGGAATATGACTCTGACGACAAGAAGAAGAAGAAATACTCAAAGTCTTCGTCCAAGTCTTCCTCAAAGTCTTCATCACACAAGAAGAGCTCATCTGGCAAGTCTACTGCCACTATCGTTTTGGGGTTATGCATTAGAGACAGCTACATTCACATTAAATAGGGCACCATCTAAATCCGTTGAGACGACACCGTATGAACTATGGTTTGGCAAGAAACCTAAGATGTCGTTTCTTAAAGTTTGAGGTTGCAATGCTTATGTGAAAAAGTTTCAACCTGATAAGCTCAAAACCCAAATCGGAGAAGTGCATCTTCATAGGATAC
This sequence comes from Triticum aestivum, assembly GCF_018294505.1. NCBI lineage: Eukaryota > Viridiplantae > Streptophyta > Magnoliopsida > Poales > Poaceae > Triticum > Triticum aestivum. Next base: position 582,943,955 of record NC_057809.1, on the reverse strand, counting down.
CCAAAAGAAAATGTTGGGTACACCTTCTATCACAGATCCGAAGGCAAGACATTCGTTGCTAAGAATGGATCCTTTCTAGAGAAGGAGTTTCTCTCGAAAGAAGTGAGTGGGAGGAAAGTAGAACTTGATGAGGTAACTGTACCTGCTCCCTTATTGGAAAGTAGTACATCACAGAAACCGGTTTCTGTGACACCTGCACCAATTAGTGAGGAAGCTAATGATGATGATCATGAAACTTCAGAACAAGATACTACTGAACCTCGTAGATCAACCAGAGTAAGATCCGCATCAGAGTGGTACGGTAATCCTATTCTGGAAGTCATGCTACTAGATCATGATGAACCTATGAACAATGAGGAAGCGATGATGAGCCCAGATTCCGCGAAATGGTTTGATGCCATGAAATCTGAGATAGGATCCATGTATGAGAACAAAGTACGGACTTTGGTTGACTTGCCCGATGATCGGCAAGCCATTGAGATTAAATGGATCTTCAAGAGGAAGACGGACGCTGATAGTAGTGTTACTATCTACAAAGCTAGACTTGTCGAAAAAGGTTTTTGACAAAGTTCAAGGTGTTGACTATGATGAGATTTTCTCACTCGTATCGGTGCTTAAAGTCTATCTGAATCATGTAGCAATTGCCACATTTTATGAAATCTGGCAAATGGATAACAAAACTGCAATCCTTAATGGATTTCTTAAAGAAGAGTTGTATATGATGCAACCAGAAGGTTTTGTCAATCCGAAAAGTGTTAACAAAATGTGCAAGCTCCAACGATCCATCTATGGACTAGTGCAAGCATCTCGGAGTTGGAATATACGCTTTGATGAGTTGATCTAAGCATATAGTTTTATACGGACTTGCGGTGAAGCCTGTATTTACAAGAAAGTGAGTGGGAGCACTACAACATTTCTGATAAGTATATGTGAATGACATATTGTTGATCAAAAATAATGTAGAATTATTCTGCAAAGCATAAAGGAGTGTTTGAAAGGAGTTTTTCAAAGAAAGACCTCGGTGAAGCTACTTACATATTGAGCATCAAGATCTATAGAGATAGATCAAGACGCTTGATAAGTTTTTTCAATGAGTACATACCTTGACAAGATTTTGAAATAGTTCAAAATGGAACAGTCAAAGAAAGAGTTCTTGCCTGTGTAACAAGGTGTGAAACTGAGTAAGACTCAAAGCCCGACCATGGTAGAAGATAGAAAGAGAGTGAAAGTCATTCCCTATGCCTCAATCATAGGTTCTATAAAGTATGCCATGCTGTGTACCTATTGTATACCCTACACTGTTTTTGGCAAGGGAGTACAATAGTGATCTAGGAGTAGATCACTGGACAGTGGTCAAAATTATCATTAGTGGAATAAGGAAATATTTCTCAATTATGGTGGTGACAAAAGGTTCGTCGTAAAGAGTTACGTTGATGCAAGCTTTGACACAGATCTGGATGAATCTAAGTCTCGATCTAGATACATATTGAAAGTGGGAGCAATTAGCTAGAGTAGCTCCGTGCAGAGCATTGTTGACATAGATATTTGCAAAATACTTACGGATCTGAATATGACAGACCCGTTGACTAAAATTATCTCAGAAGCAAAACATGATCACACCTTAGTACTCTTTGGGTGTTAATCACATAGCGATGTGAACTAGATTACTAACTCTAGTAAACCCTTTGGGTGTTGGTTACATATCGATGTGAACTATGGGTGTTAACCACATAAAGATGTGAACTATTGATGTTAGATCACATGGCGATGTGAACTAGAATATTGACTCTAGTGCAAGTGGGAGACTGAAGGAAATATGCCCTAGAGGCAATAATAAAGTTATTATTTATTTCCTTATTTCATGATAAATGTTTATTATTCATGCTAGAATTGTATTAACCGAAAACATAATACTTGTGTGAATACATAGACAAACTAAACGTCACTAGTATGCCTCTACTTGACTAGCTCATTGATCGAAGATGGTTATGTTTCCTAACCATAGACATGTGTTGTCATTTGATTAACGGGATCACATCATTAGGAGAATGATATGATTGACATGACCCATTCCATTAGCTTAGCACCCGATCGTTTAGTATGTTGCTATTGCTTTCTTCATGACTTATACATGTTCCTATGACTATGAGATTATGCAACTCCCATTTACCGGAGGAACACTTTGTGTGCTACCAAACGTCACAACGTAACTGGGTGATTATAAAGGAGCTCTACAGGTGTCTCCAAAGGTACATGTTGGGTTGGCGTATTTCGAGATTAGGATTTGTCACTCTAATTGTCGGAGAGGTATCTCTGGGCCCTCTCGGTAATGCACATCACTTAAGCCTTGCAAGCAATGCAACTAATGAGTTAGTTGCGATATGATGTATTACGGAACGAGTAAAGAGACTTGCCGGTAACGAGATTGAACTAGGTATTGAGATACCGACGATCGAATCTCGGGCAAGTAACATACCGATGACAAAGGAAACAACGTATGTTGTTATGCGGTCTGACCGATAAAGATCTTCATAGAATATGTGGGAGCCAATATGAGCATCCAGGTTCCGCTATTGGTTATTCACCGGAGACGTGTCTCGGTCATGTCTACATTGTTCTCGAACCCGTAGGGTCCGCACGCTTAAGGTTTCAATGACAGTTATATTATGAGTTTATGAGTTTTGATGTACCGAAGGAGTTCGGAGTCCCGGATGAGATCGGGGACATGACGAGGAGTCTCGAAATGGTCGAGACGTAAAGGTCGATATATTGGACGACTATATTCGGACCTCGGAAAGGTTCTGAGTGATTCGGGTATTTTTCGGAGTGCCGGAGAGTTACGGGAATTCGCCGGGAGAAGTATTGGGCCTTATTGGGCCATACGGGAAAGAGAGAGGGGCTGCCTAGGGAAGGCCGCGCGACCCCCCAAGGCCTAGTCCGAATTGGACTAGGGGGAGGGGCTGCGCCCCCTCCTTCCTTCCCTTCTCCCTTCCCCTTCCTTGTCTCCTACTCCTACTACTTGGAAGGACTCCTAGTTGGACTAGGAAAGGGGGAATCCTACTCCCGGTGGGAGTAGGACTCCCCTAGGGCGCGCCATAGAGAGGGCCAGCCCTCCCCTCCTCCACTCCTTTATATACGGGGGCAGGGGGCACCCCATAGACACACAAGTTGATCTTCGTGATCGTTCTCTTAGCCGTGTGCGGTGCCCCCTTCCACCATAATCCTCGATAATATTGTAGTGATGCTTAGGCGAAGCCCTGCGATGGTAGAACATCAAGATCGTCGCCACACCGTCATGCTGGCGGAACTCTTCCCCGACACTTTGCTGGATTGGAGTCCGGGGATCGTCATCGAGCTGAACGTGTGCTAGAACTCGGAGGTGCCGTAGTTTCGGTGCTTGATCGGTCGGGCCGTGAAGACGTACGACTACATCAACCGCGTTGTCATAACATTTCCGCTATTGGTCTACGAGGGTACATAGACAACACTCTCCCCTCTCGTTGCTATGCATCACCATGATCTTGCATGTGTGTAGGATTTTTTTTTTTGAAATTACTACATTCCCCAACAATCCCTACAAAATCATATAGTCTGGCTATGCTCTATCTTCACCACACAAAGTATTTAAATCATGCACAACCCCGATGACAAGCCAAGTAATTGTTTCATACTTTTGGTGTTCTCAAACTTTTTCAATCTTCACGCAATACATGAGCGTGAGCCATGGACATAGCACTTTAGGTGGAATAGAATGGTGGTTGTGGAGGAGACAAAAAGGGAAGATAGTCTCACATCAACTAGGCGTATCAACGAGCTATGGAGATGCCCATCAATAGATATCAATGTGAGCGAGTAGGGATTGCCATGCAACGGATGCACTAGAGCTATGAGTATATGAAAGCTCAAAAAGAAACTAAGTGGGTGTGCATCCAACTTGCTTGCTCACGAAGACCTAGGGCATTTTGAGGAAGCCCATCATTGGAATATACAAGCCAAGTTATATAATGAAAAATTCTCACTAGTATATGAAAGTGATAACATAGGAGACTCTCTATCATGAAGATCACGGTGCTACTTTGAAGCACAAGTGTGGCAAAAGGATAGTAACATTGTCCCTTCTCTCTTTTTCTCTCATTTTTTATTTGGGCCTTTTCTCTCTCTTTTTTTATGGCCTCTCTTTTTTTTCGCCCAGAGTCTCATCCCGACTTGTGGGGGAATCATAGTGTCCATCATCCTTTCCTCACCGGGACAATGCTCTAATAATGATGATCATCACACTTTTATTTTCTTACAACTCAAGAATTACAACTCGATACTTAGAACAAAATATGACTCTATGTGAATGCCTCTGGCAGTGTACCGGGATATGCAATGACTCATGAGTGACATGTATGAAAGAATTATGAATGGTAACTTTGCCACAAATACGATGTCAACTACATGATCATGCAAAGCAATATGACAATGATGGAGCGTGTCATGATAAACGGAATGGTGGAAAGTTGCATGGTAATATATCTCGGAATGGCTATGGAAATGCCACGATAGGTAGGTATGGTGGTTGTTTTGAGGAAGGTATATGGTGGGTGTATGATACCGGCGAAAGGTGCGCGGTATTGGAGAGGCTAGCAATGGTGGAAGGGTGAGAGTGCGTTGATCCATGGACTCAACATTAGTCATAAAGAACTCATATACTTATTGCAAAAATCTACAAGTTATCAAAGCAAAGTATTACGTGCATGCTCCTAGGGGGGATAGATTGGTAGGAAAAGACCATCGCTCATCCCCGACCTCCACCCATAAGGAAGACAATCAATAAATAAATCATGCTCCGATTTCATCACATAACGGTTCACCATACGTGCATGCTATGGGAATCACAAACTTTAACACAAGCATTTCTCAAATTCACAACTACTCAACTAGCACAACTTTAATATCACCATCTCCATATCTCAAAACAATTATCAAGTATCAAACTTCTCACAGTATTCAACACACTCATAAGAGAATTTTGTTATTAATCTTGTATACCTAGCATCTTAGGATTATTTAAGCAAATTACCATGCTATTTAAGACTCTCAAAATAATCTAAGTGAAGCATGAGAGATCAATAGTTTCTATAAAACAAATCTACCACCGTGCTCTAAAAGATATAAGTGAAGTACTAGAGCAAAACTATATAACTCAAAAGATATAAGTGAAGCACATAGAGTATTCTAATAATTTCCGAATCATGTGTGTCTCTCTCAAAAGGTGTGTACAACAAAGATGATTGTGGTAAACTAAAAAATAAAGACTCAACTCATACAAGACGCTCCAAGCAAAACACATATCATGTGGTGAATAAAAATATAGCTCCAAGTAAAGTTACCGATAGAAGTACACGAAAGAGGGGATGCCTTCCGGGGCATCCCCAAGCTTTGGCTTTTAGGTGTCCTTAGATTATCTTGGGGGTGCCATGGGCATCCCCAATCTTAGGATCTTGCCACTCCTTGTTCCATAATCCATCAAATCCTTACCCAAAACTTGAAAACTTCACAACACAAAACTTAAAGTAGAAAATCTCGTGAGCTCCGTTAGCGAAAGAAAACAAAAGACCACTTCAAGGTACTGTAATAAACTCATTCTTTATTTATATTGGTTTTAAACCTACTGTATTCCAACTTCTGTATGGTTTATAAAGTATTTTACTAGCCATAGATTCATCAAAATAAGCAAACAACACACGAAAAACAGAATCTGTCAAAAACAGAACAATCTGAAGTAATATATAGCTAGCGCAAGATCTCGAACCCAAAAAATTCTAAAATAAATTTCTGGACGTGAGGAATTTATATATTAATCATCTTCAAAAATAATTAACTAAATATCACTTTCCAAATAAAAATGGCAGCAGTTCTCGTGAGCGCTAAAGTTTCTGTTTTTTACAGCAAGATTAACAAGACTTTGCCCAAGTCTTCCCAATGGTTCTACTTGGCACAAACACTAATTAAACACAAAAAACACAACCAAAACAGAGTCTAGATAAATTATTTATTGAATAACAGAAAGTAAAAAAATTGAGTTGTCTCTCAACAAGCGCTTTTCTTTAAAGCCTTATAGCTAGGCATAATATTTCAATGATGCTCACATGAAAGACAAGAATTGAAACACAAAGAGAGCATCATAAAACACGTGACAAACACATGTAAGTCTAACATACTTCCTATGCATAGGCATCTTATAGGCAAACAAATTATCAAGGCAAACAAAAACTAGCATATGCAAGGAAGAGGAAAGAAACAATAGCAATCTCAACATAACGAGAGGTAATTTAGTAACATGAAAATTTCTACCACCATATTTTCCTCTCTCATAATAATTACATGTAGGATCATAAGAAAATTTAACAAAATAGCTATCACATAAAATATTTTCAACACGATCACATGCATGCAAAGTTGACACTCTTCCAAAATAGTGGGATTAACATTAACTAAAGTCATGACCTGTCCAAACCCACTTTCAATAATATTGCAAACACTATTATCAATCTCATATTCATCATGGGGCTTAAATAAATTTTCAAGATCATAAGAAGAATCACCCCAATCATGATCATTGCAACAAGTAGAGGACATAGAAAAACTAGCATCCCCAAGCTTAGGATTTTGCATATTATTAGCACAATTTACATAAATAGAATTTATAATAAAATCATTGCAATCATGCTTTTTATTCAAAGATCTATCGTGAATTGCTTCATAAAGTAATTCATCACACTTTTCAGATTCACGAATTTCAAGCAAAACCTCATAAAGATAATCTAGTGCACAAAACTCACTAGCAATTGGTTCATCATAATTGGATCTCTTAAAAATATTAGCAAGTGGATGAGGATCCATAGATCTTAGGTTCTCTGTTTAGTAATCAATAAACAACTATTCCAACCACACGAGCAAACAAGAAACGGGCAAAAGAGGCAAATAGAGAAAGAGAGGGAGGATGGAGAGAGAGAGGGCGAATAAAACGGCAAAGGTGAAGTGGGGGGAGAGGAAAACGAGAGGCAAATGGCAAATAATCTAATGCGGGAGATAAGGGTTTGTGATGGGTACTTGGTATGTTGACTTTTGCATAGACCTCCCCGGCAACGGTGCCAAAAATCCTTCTTGCTACCTCTTGAGCACTTGCGTTGGTTTTCCCTTGAAGAGGAAAGGGTGGTGCAGCAAAGTAGCGTAAGTATTTCCCTCAGTTTTTTAGAACCAAGGTATCAATCCAGTAGGAGGCTACGCGTGAGTCCCTCGCACCTACACAAAACAAATAAATCCTCGCAACCAACGCGATAAGGGGTTGTCAATCCCTACACGGTCACTTACGAGAGTGAGATCTGATAGATATGATAAGATAATATTTTTGTATTTTTATGATAAAGATGCAAAGTAAAATAAAAGCAATGAAAATAACTAGGTATTGGAAGATTTAATATGACGAAGATAGACCCGGGGGCCATAGGTTTCACTAGTGGCTTCTCTCAAGAGCATAAGTATTTTACGGTGGGTGAAAAATTACTGTTGAGCAATTGACAGAATTGAGCATAATTATGAGAATATCTAGGTATGATCATGTATATAGCCATCACGTCCAAGACAAGTAGACCGACTCCTGCCTGCATCTACTACTATTACTCCACACATCGACCGCTATCCAGCATGCATCTAGAGTATTAAGTTCATAAGAACAGAGTAACGCCTTAAGCAAGATGACATGATGTAGAGGGATAGACTCATGCAATATGATGAAAACCCCATCTTGTTATCCTCGATGGCAACAATACAATATGTGCCTTGCTGCCCCTACTGTCACTGGGAAAGGACACCGCAAGATTGAACCCAAGGCTGAGCACTTCTCCCATTGCAAGAAAGATCAATCTAGTAGGCCAAACCAAACTGATAATTCGAAGAGACTTGCAAAGATAACCAATCATACATAAAAGAATTCAGAGAAGATTCAAATATTGTTCATAGATAAACTTGATCATAAACCCACAATTCATCAGTCTCAACAAACACACCGCAAAAGAAGATTACATCGAATAGATCTCCACAAGAGAGGGGGAGAACTTTGTATTGAGATCCAAAAAGAGAGAAGCAGTCATCTAGCTAATAACTATGGACCCGAAGATCTGAGGTAAACTACTCACACTTCATCGGAGAGGCTATGGTGTTGATGTAGAAGCCCACCGTGATTGATGCCCCCTCCGACGGAGCTCCAGAACAGGCCCCAACATGGGATCTCGTGGATACAGAAAGTTACGGCGGTGGAATTAGGGTTTTGGCTCTGTATCTGATCGTTTGGGGGTACGTAGGTATATATAGGAGGAAGAAGTACGTCGGTGGAGCAATAGGAGGCCCACGAGGGTGGAGGGCGCACCTGGGGGGGTAGGCGCGCCCCCCTACCTCGTGGCCTCCCTGTTGGTTGCTTGACGTAGGGTCCAAGTCTCCTGGATCTTGTTCGTTCCAAAAATCATGTTCCCGAAGGTTTTATTATGTTTGGACTTCGTTTGATATTCCTTTTCTTCGAAACCCTAAAATAGGCAAAAAACAGTGATTCTGGGCTGGGCCTCCGATTAATAGGTTAGTCCCAAAAATAATATAAAAGTGGAAAATAAAGCCCAATAATGTCCAAAACAGAAGATAATATAGCATGGAGCAATCAAAAATTATAGATACGTTGGAGACGTATCACCCAACTACATCTCCTTCGACACCTCTTGGACCCATGACACGAGCACGTGCAAGAGCTCTTGAAACCGAGGTGACATCTCTCCTCTCACATTTCCACTTTGATACACATGAGACATGGCTACTACCTCATATGGATACATTGTGCATACTCAGGTATCATGGAGAAGCTAAGGAGCAAGGAGAAGAAGAAGTGGAAGGTGGACGTGAAGACGGAAAAGGAGAAGAGATGCAGGAGAAGCTACAGGCTCTGGACGACCGGCCTGGATTGGACGTCCGACGACCCCCAGACATCGGACGACCGGCCCCCTCCGGACGACCGGTGTCTTCACACCCGAGACCAAACCCATGGACGTCCGATGCCACCCGGACGACCGACGACCATCGGACGACCGAACGTCCGACCGAATGTCCGACCGAAGACCACCCGAGCCGAAACTACGGACGTCCGACAGGCACCGGACGTCCGGACCCTCGCGAGCCTCCGAACGACTGGTGACCCCCAAACGTTCGACGCATGTGCGCTGATGCGTGTTGGGCCGCAGCCCATGTACCCCTTCGCCCCCTCTTTTGCACTAAGACTATATATACTCCACCTATTCCTTCTAGCTAGGGTTAGCAAAGGTTTAGCTCATGTTTGTGTGAGAGCTTTGCTCATCCACTTGGTTACCTTCTCCTCGGAGATTCAAGCCTCCACCAGAGAAGATCCCCCAAGAGGATTCAAGACCCCTCTTTAGGGAAGAACTCAAGACCTCCTCACGAAGAAGACCGGTTACCATGTATCATCCGTTGTTGATTTTGGATCGTGTATCTTCTCTTATGTATTCGAGGATCTAGCACTTGTGTGACTTGTTCTTGTTAGTTTGAGTGTTCCTCTTGTGTTTCCTCTTGTGATTTCCCTTGTTTCCCTCCTCGTGTTCATCGTGTTCAACGTGGGATCCGCTCCTTTCATGAAAGATCGGCCAACTAGGGTTCTACCCTACATCAGTTCTTTTTTGTTGAGCTTTCATATACTTATAGCTCTAGTGCATTCGTTGCATGGCAATCCCTACTCACTCACATAGATATCTATTAATGGGCATCTCCATAGCCCATTGATACGCCTAGTTGATGTGAGACTATCTTCTCATTTTTGTCTTCTCCACAACCACCATTCTATTCCACATAGTGCTATGTCCATGGCTCACGCTCATGTATTGCCTGAAGATTGAAAAAGTTTGAGAGCACCAAAAGTATGAAACAATTGCTTGGCTTGTCATCGGGGTTGTGCATGATTTGAATACTTTGTGTGGTGAAGATGGAGCATAGCCAGACTATATGATTTTGTAGGGATTATTATTTTGAAGAAACATAATTGCTTTGTGTGGTGAAGATGGAGCATAGCCAGACTATATGATTTTGTAGGGAATATCTTTGGCCATGTTATTTTGAAGAAACATAATTGCTTAGTTAGTATGCTCGAAGTATTATTATTTCTATGTCAATATTGAACTTTTTTCTTGAATCTTTTGGATCTGAATATTCATACAACAATTAAGAGAACTACATTGAAATTATGCCAAGTAGCATTCCACATCAAAAAATCTGTTTTTATCATTTACCTACTCGAGGATGAGCAGTAATTAAGCTTGTGGATGCTTGATACGTCTCCGACGTATCTAGATTTTTTATTGTTCCATGCTATATTATATCTTGTTTTGGACATTATTGGGCTTTATTATACACTTTTATATTATTTTTGGGACTAATCTATTAACCAGAGGCCCAACCCAGAATTGTTGTTTTTTGCCTATTTCAGAGTTTCGCAGAAAAAGAATATCAAACGGAGTCCAAACGGAATGAAACCTTCGGGAATGTGATTTTAGGAACGGACATGATCCAAAGGACTTGGACCCTACGTCAAGCAATCACCAGGAAGGCACGAGGTAGGGGGGCGCGCCTACCCCCCAGGCATGCCCTCTACCCTCATGGGGCCCACGTTGCTCCACCGATGTACTCCTTCCTCCTATATATACCTACGTACCCCCAAACTACCAGATACGGAGCCAAAACCCTAATTCCACCGTCGTAACTTTCTGTATCCACGAGATTCCATCTTGGGGCCTTTTCCGGAGCTCCGCTGGAGGGGGTATCGATCACGGAGGGCTTCTACATCAACACCATAGCCTCTCCGATGAAGTGTGAGTAGTTTACTTCAGACCTACGGGTCCATAGTTATTAGCTAGATGGCTTATTCTCTCTTTTTTGGATCTCAATACAAAGTTCTCCCCTCTCTTGTGGAGATCTATTCGATGTAATCTTCTTTTCCGGTGTGTTTGTTGAGACCGATGAATTGTGGGTTTATGATCAAGTTTATCTATGAACAATATTTGAATCTTCTCTGAATTCTTTTATGTATGATTGGTTATCTTTGCAAGTCTCTTCGAATTATCAGTTTGGTTTGGCCTACTAGATTGATGGGAGAAGTGCTTAGCCTTGGGTTCAATCTTGTGGTGTCCTTTCCTAGTGACAGTAGGGGCAGCAAGGCACGTATTTTACTGTTACCATCGAGGATAACAAGATGGGGTTTATATCATATTGCATGAGTTTTGTAACACCCCGGACACACCTGCCGGTGGTCATTACTCCTGGCGGGATCTAGACTGGCCCCACAGATCAATACTAGTCTTTTCTGCGCACTTTCTCCTCACTCGTGCGCACCCGGGAGCAACTTCCCGGTCGGTCACCCATCCTGACACTACTCCAAGCTGAGCACGCTTAACTTTGGAGTTCTATCAGAATGGGCTCCCGGAAAAGAAGGAATTCCTTATTGATATGAGTAGTCTATCATCCCTAATAAGCCAGGCCATCACAAACATCCCCACTCAGAGGAACCGACGTCCTCGTCGGGCCACAGGAACGTTCCCTCTTGGCACATACGTCTGTGCATCCAGTCCGGTACATGTGCCATGCCGGGTGCCATGACGGGTCACAAACGTCATGAACAACATGATCGCGCACCTGTCTGCAACCATCCGTGTAACCGCGAGGGTCGGCTTTGATACCAACTTGTAACGCCCCAGACACACCCGCCGGTGGTCGTTACTCCTGGCGGGATCTAGACTGGCCCCATAGATCAATACTAGTCTTTGATACCAACTTGTAACGCCCCATAGATCAATACTAGTCTTTTATGCGCACTTTGTCCTCATTCGTGCGCACCCGGGAGCAACTTCCCGGTCGGTCACCCATCCTGACACTACTCCAAGCTGAGCACGCTTAACTTTGGAGTTCTATCAGAATGGGCTCCCGGAAAAGAAGGAATTCCTTATTGATATGAGTAGTCTATCATCCCTAATAAGCCAGGCCATCACAAGTTTATCCCTCTACATCATGTCATCTTGCTTAAAGCGTTACTCTGTTCTCTTGAACTTAATACTCTAGATGCATGCTGGATAGCGGTCGATGTGTGGAGTAATAGTAGTAGATGCAGGCAGGAGTCGGTCTACTTGTCTCGGACGTGATGCCTATATACATGATCATACCTATATATTCTCATAACTATGCTCAGTTCTGTAAATTGCTCAACAGTAATTTGTTCACCCACCATAATACTTATGCTCTCGAGAGAAGCCTCTAGTGAAACCTATGGCCCCGGGTCTATTTTCCATCATATTAATCTTCCAATACTTAGTTATTTCCTTTGCCATTTATTTTACTTGCATCTTTATTTCTCTCTATCATAAAAAATACCAAAAATATTGTCTTATCATATCTATCAGATCTCACTCTCGTAGGTGACCGTGAAGGGATTGACAACCCCTTTATCGCGTTGGTTGCGAGGAGTTTATTTGTTTGTGTAGGTGCGAGGTACTCGTGCGTGGCCTCCTACTGGATTGATACCTTGGTTCTCAAAAACTGAGGGAAATACTTGCGTTGCTCTGCTGCATCACCCTTTCCTCTTCAAGGGAAAACCAACGCAGTGCTCAAGAGGTAGTAGTTACGGCGGTGGAAAAGTGGTTTCGTGGCTCCCCTGGATGTTTTCAGGGTATAAGAGTATAAATAGACGAAACAAGTAGGTCGGTGGAGCTGTGAGGGGCCCATGAGGGTGGGGGTGCACCTAGCCCCCTGGGCGCGCCGCCCTACCTCGTGGCCGCCTCACTGCTTCCTTGACGTCCACTCCAAGTCTCCTGGATTGCGATTATTCCAAAAAAGATCCTCGCGAAGGTTTCATTCGGTTTGGATTCCGTTTGATATTCCTTTTCTGCGAAATACTGAAATAGGCAAAAAAACAGCAATTTGCACTGGGCCTTCGGTTAATAGGTTAGGCCCAAAAATAATATAAAAATGCATAATAAAGCCCATAAACATCCAAAACAGATAATATAATAGCATGGAACAATAAAAAATTATAGATACATTGGAGACGTATCAACACGCTACTAAACACATCCCAAGGGAAGCATCTCATGCCCCAAACCTCCCCTCCAGTCGGTGATCCGCTGCACAATAGGCCGTCATCTTTGGATCATTTGTGTCACAGTTTTCATCACTTGCTGGACAATGAGATCGGAGACCCTGCCGCAAATGATGAGCCAGATTCCCATGGAGGCCGCGATGCAAAGGTCGTGGAGGAGGGCTTCATATTCTGCCACATTATTGGAGTCGACAATGTGGATTTGTAGGACGTGACTCATTTTGTCACCGCGTGGGGAGATGAGGACTACTCCGACCCCGACCCATTGATAGTCATGAAACCGTTGTTTCGTGAAAAGAAACGTCCCCGTGTAGGTATATTTCCTAATGCGTAACGGCGATAAAATAAAATGCAGACGTGCCAGTATACAATAGTATACAAAAAAGTAAAGGATACAAACATAGGGAAATATTGCTTTATTAATTCTCATGAGAATTACAAAGTGCGGTTTCCCACATGATTACAAATATGCGCCATGAACAAATACATCTGACTAATATCCAGCGGTTGTGGAGATTCTGGTTCCCGGAGCCTCGTAAGACAATTCGGTTAATTACATCTGCTAGTAATCCCGCAAAACACCTCCGATTAAGCTGCGCTGATGGTCGCCGTCTTGTAGCCTAAACTATTCTCATGGTATGTTGAGAAGTAAAAGTGGCAGGTATGAATGTTCCAAGGCCTCGTTGGCCCTTGGTATGAAACGTCCGGCCTCATCGGCACCGGGTTCATAGGAAAGTCTCCAAGAATGTGTCTGGCATCGTCGGTCACGGACAAAAGTAAGTTCAGCCTCCTCAATCGGGACATAAATGATTTCCGGCCTCGTCAATCATGAAAAGGGGAAAGATCTCCTGGCCTCGTCAGCCAAGGAGAAGTTTGTCTAGCCTCATAGGCCTAGACAGAGATGGATAATTCCGGCCTTGTCGGTCGCGGAAAAGGAATATGTTGCAAGACATTCTATGAAATATCTGGCCTCGTCGATGCCGAATGACCAAATAAAGTGTGTTGGCACTGTTAATCATTTTACACATGGCATGAACCAATTTATGTTTAATCATGGAGCCAATCTCCAAAATGCATCACTCGATCGCCGCATGATCTTGAGTGTGCTACCAAAATATGTGACTTTGCCGTAGATCGGCTCGCTCACAAACATAACATGGAGCTGATGGACCTCCTTGTCGCACCACTCGACCACGTATGATCTTGAGTGTGCGGGGGTCCATGCACAGGGCTTCTTCACACATGATCTCCGATGGCACACATACTCTGAGAATTTTACAGTGCATCTCAGATCGTGTCTTTGTCAACTTATAAAAATTTCAGGGCCTAACTCATAATGGTTTGCCTATGGTAGTTTTCTAAGTTCAGCCGTGCTGGTTCTACACATCAGCAAGCTGATCCCGATCTCACCAAATTTCCTAAAGGTATTCTCATGTGCCAATGGGGCTGAAAATATTACACGGCCTTACTCGGCGTGTTTTATATCTCGTAAAACTTGCAGCTCAAAACTACATGCCTGCTGTCCGAAAGAAATCTCAAACTAAACCTCAGTTGGATGTAATTAGCATGTACAAAGATTGCTGATCTGCTGGTTTATTGTCGTTGCGGCGGCTCCGCGTATTTTTCTTCCCATGTTGATCATCTGAGGTGCGTTTCACGTGTTGTGGAAGTCTGACGTCTAGTCGCGGCGGCTAGGGCGTTCCTGGAGAGGCCGATCTTGCTCGTGTCTCCTGTTTGGATGGAGTCCAACTCCAGTCCTCGTTGTCTTTGTGTATGGGTGAGAGACCCCTGTTGTATACGTAAGGATGAAGGTCATGTTGACGTGATTGGATCGATGATTCGATTGGTTACGGCAGTTTGCAATATCGGCCAGAGAATTCATGACAATAAAAGGTTGAAGGCGGGATCTTCAGTAGTAACAAATGATATATCGGCGTCCTCCTCCGGGGAGGGTCGCCGGGAACAATGAAACTCATAAGTTGGAACTGTCAGGGTCTCCTCGGTGCCCCGATAGTTCGGTCACTTCTGGCCATCCAGAGGCAACATAATCCAGATGCGTTTTTTCTATCTGAGACGCACCTGGATGAGTATAAGGCAGAGATTCTGATGAGGAAGATGGGGATGGATTATAAAATTGTGGCACCATGTCTTGATGGCAGAAAGGGTGGATTGTTACTAGTCTAGAAGAAGGAGGTTAGGATCTACTCTCGGACTACTACCTTTAGTTGCATTGATGTGGCGGTGGAGGAACTAGATGGGAAAGAGTGGAGGTTATGTTGTATGTACGGAGAGCCAAACTGGGATAATAAGGAGAGAATGTATCTACGCCTTCGTGATTTGCATGCTCAGTCTAGACTTCCATGGGTTGCGATTGGTGATTTTAACGAGATCTTATTCTCGTCTGAAAAGGAAGGAGGAGCACCACGACAACAAGTTCGGCTTCAGGCATTCCAGGATGCACTCTCAGATTGCTCACTAGAAGATATTGGCTACCATGGTGACAAATTCACTTTCTTTAGAGGAGGATTGAGGGAATGGCTGGACCGAGCTGTTTCGAACGCTGAATGGATGAAACTACACCCATTATGTGGGCTGCCTAACCTTGATTTGGGCAAGTCTGACCACCGGCCAATTTTTCTGGATACGGATTACTTGGCAGGGGTAGCTGCACCGCGACCTCGAGATGGCCGGAAGTTTGAGGCGCGATAGTTGCAGAAGAGGCTATAGAGGAGGTTGTGAAAACAGCTTGGCAGAAAGCAGTAGTTCGGGGTCTATGCCCAACAGCTAGCGAGAAACTTGCGGCGGTACACAGAGATCTTCATATGTGGGATTGAAAGGTTTTGAAGGGGCCGCATAATCGCCTAAAGTCGGCTCAGAAAGAGTTAGAAGAACTAATGCGCGCGCCATATACGTCTGAAATCAGGGCAAAACAACAGGAGCTCATAGTTATTATTGAGAACCTTCTCGCGCAGGAGGAGATTTACTGGGCCCAGCGAGGACGTGTGAATTGGTTGCGCCGGGGCGACCGTAATACGAAGTATTTTAATCATTTTGCTTCGGCTCGTAGGCGGCGCAATTTAATTAAGAAGTTGAAAGATAATAATAATGGATGGGTGGAGGGAAATGATAACCTCAGACCCCTCATTTTTGATTACTTCCAGAGTCTTTACACTTCTGACGCAGGTTTTATTGATGATGATCTTATGGCTATTGCCAAACCAGTGGTCACAACACAGATGAACAGGCTATTGATTGCACCCTATACATTGGAAGAAGTAAAGAAAGCTCTCTTTCAGATAGGTGATATGAAGGCCCCCGGCCCGGATGGTCTTCATGATATTTTTTTCAAGCGCTTTTGGCATATTTTGGGAGATGAGCTGACTAAAGAAGTGCTTGATGTGATCAGTCATAAAAAGATACCAGATGGATGGAATTCCACAAATGTTGTGCTAATCCCTAAGGTGGATAGCCCTGAGGTAATAACCCAATTCAGACCTATTAGCTTGTGTAATGTCGTTTATAAGATAATTTCTAAGATGTTGGCCAACAGGCTTAAGAAAATCCTACCGGAGGTAATATCTCCTACCCAGAGTGCCTTTGTGCCAGGAAGGCTAATTACCGATAATGTGCTGGTAGCTTACGAGTGTTTCCATACAATTAAGAAAAAGTCACATGGCTCTAATGGTGTTCGTGTTGTAAAATTGGATATGATGAAAGCCTATGACAGAGTAGAGTGGGGCTTTCTAAGGCGGATGATGGAAAAAGATGGGATTTCATGCACAATGGGTTGAATTAATTATGGAGTGTGTTTCCTCTGTGAGCTATAGAATCAGATTCAATGATACAGAAATGGAAGAATTTACTCCAACTAGAGGATTGAGACAGGGAGATCCTTAGTCCCCCTACCTGTTTTTGATTTGTTCTGAAGGGTTCTCAAGTATGCTGGCTCATGAGGAAGACATTGGTGGGATTGAAGGTATAAAAGTATCCAGAAACGCACCCTCTATTTCTCATCTATTGTTTGCCGATGACTCCTTGATTTTCATGAGAGCAACTGCCAGAATGCTCACACTTTGAAGAGGATTCTTGATACTTATTGTACTAGTTCAGGACAGAGAGTGAGTGCCCCAAAATCAAGTATTTTCTTCAGCCCGAATACTAGAGTTAATACCAGGGAGAGTGTTTGTGGTATACTGGATATTTTAACTGAAGCTCTGTCAGATAAGTACCTTGGTCTGCCAACTATGGTCGGTGTGGACCGGAGCGATTGTTTCTAGCATCTAGTTGATAGAATTTGTCAGAGATTGAAGGGATGGAAAGAAAAGTTTCTATCAATTCAAGGTAAAGAAATTCTTTTGAAATCTGTAGCACAGGCAATTCCGTCTTACGCTATGTCAGTTTTTAAGTTGCCTAAAAGAATATGTAAATCAATCACCGATGAAATAGCAGGTTTCTGGTGGGGAGATGGACAGGAAAAGAGGGAAATGCATTGGTTTGCGTGGTGGAAAATGTGTGTCACAAAGAAGAAAGGTGGATTGGGCTTTAGAGACCTTCACAGCTTTAATCTTGCTATGTTAGCAAAGCAGTGTTGGCGACTTCTTCAAAATCCGGACTCTTTGTGCGCACGAGTTTTGAGTGCAAAATACTATCCTAATGGGGACATCCTAAAAGCGGGACCGAAGAAAGGGTCTTCATTTACATGGCAACGTATTTTAGCCGGGATTCAGACTTTCAATAGGGGCTGCATATGGCGTATTGGATCTGGCTCACACATCAATATTTGGGAAGATCCATCGATTCCATCTAGTGAGTCGAGAAAAGTTATTACCCCTAAAGGAGGAATTATGTTATCAAAGGGGGCAGAGATTATTGATCCCCATATTGGACAGTGGGATGAGGCACTGTTGCGTAGTGTGTTTTCACCGGTTGATGTAGATAGAATATTACAGATTCCCCTACATGTTGAGGCAGTTGAAGATTTTTTAGCCTAGCACTTTACGAGGTCTGGAACCTTCTCTGTCCTTCGGCATATCAGGTGGAGTTTGATCATCGGTTTGGACGTCATTACTCAAACTCGAATAGCCCAGGTACTGCTAACCTTAATATGGTTTGGAAAGATCTGTGGCAACTGCAGCTCCCGGGGAAAATAAAACATTTTGGTTGGAAAGTCCTAAAGGGGGTCTTGCCGTGCCTCGGCGTTCTGGCAGGTAGGCATATACCCTTGGTTCCGCAATGTCCGCTTTGCAAGATCGGATTAGAGGACATACAAAACTGCCATTTTACATGCGCACGGGCATCCGATGTTTTGTCTGAGTTAGGATTGCAGAATGATATTATAAGAGCCGTGCAGCAAGATCAATCTGGTTCTATAACTTTGGAAATTTTGGTCCGCGTGCGTACCATGATTCATGAGCTGCCAACGGCTGAACTTGCTACCTCTTGAGCTTGTGTTGGATTTCCCCGAAGAGGAAAGGATGATGCAGCAGAGTAGCGTAAGTATTTCCCTCAGTTTTTGAGAACCAAGGTATCAATCCAGTAGGAGGCCACACTCAAGTCCCTCGTACCTGCACAAAACAATAGCTACTCGCAACCAACGCGATTAGGGGTTGTCAATCCCTTCACGGTCACTTACGAGAGTGAGATCTGATAGATATAATATTTTTGGTATAAAGATGCAAAGTGAAAAGTAAAGGCAAAGTAAAAAAGCAAAGCAAGATTAAAGTAATGGAGATTGATATGATGAGAATAAACCCGGGGGCCATAGGTTTCACTAGTGGCTTCTCTCAAGAGCATAAGTATTCTACGGTGGGTGAACAAATTACTGTTGAGCAATTGACAGAATTGAGCATAGTTATGAGAATATCTAGGCATGATCATGTATATAGGCATCACGTCCGTGACAAGTAGACCGAAACGATTCTGCATCTACTACTATTACTCCACTCATCGACCGCTATCCAGCATGCATCTAGAGTATTAAGTTAAAAACAGAGTAACGCCTTAAGCAAGATGACATGATGTAGAGAGATAAATTCATGCAATATGAAATAAACCCCATCTTGTTATCCTCGATGGCAACGATACAATACGTGCCTTGCTGCCCCTTCTGTCACTGGGAAAGGACACCGCAAGATCGAACCCAAAGCTAAGCACTTCTCCCATGGCAAGAACTACCAATCTAGTTGGCCAAACCAAACGGATAATTCGAAGAGACTTGCAAAGATAACCAATCATACATAAAAGAATTCAGAGAAGATTCAAATATTATTCATAGATAGACTTGATCATAAACCCATAATTCATCGGTCTCAACAAACACACCGCAAAAAGAAGATTACATCGAATAGATCTCCACAAGAGAGGGGGAGAACTTTGTATTGAGATCCAAAAAGAGAGAAGAAGCCATCTAGCTACTAACTATGGACTCGAAGGTCTGAGGTAAACTACTCACACTTCATCGGAGAGGCTATGATGATGTAGAAGCCCTCCGTGATGACGGCCCTCTTCCGGCGGAGCTCCGGAACAGGCCCCGAGATGGGATCTCGTGGATACAGAAAGTTGCGGCAGTGGAATTAGGTTTTTGGCTCTGTCTCTGTTCGTTTGGGGGTACGTAGGTATATATAGGAGGAAGGAGTATGTCGGTGGAGCTCCGAGGGGCCCACGAGGCAGGGGTGCGTGCCCCCCACCCTCGTGACTGCCTCTTTTGTTCCTTGGAGCAGGATCCAAGTCTCCTGGATCACGTTCGGTGAGAAAATCACGTTCCCGAAGGTTTTATTCCGTTTGGACTCTGTTTGATATTCCGTTTCTTCGAAACACTGAAATAGGCAAAAAAACAGCAATTCTGGGCTGGGCCTCCGGTTAATAGGTTAGTACCAAAAATAATATAAAAGTGGAAAATAAAGCCCAATATAGTCCAAAACAGTAGATAATATAGCATGGAGCAACGAAAAATTATAGATACGTTGGAGACGTATCAGGCATCCCCAAGCTTAATTCCTGCTCGTCCTTGAGTAGGTAAATGATAAAAAGAGAATTTTTGATGCGGAGTGCTACTTGGCATAATTTCAATGCAAATCTTCTTAATTGTGGTATGAATATTCAGATTAGGAAGATTCAAGACAAAAGTTCATATTGACATAAAAATAATAATACTTCAAGCAAACCAACAAAGCAATTATGTTTTCTTAAAGTAACATGGCCAAAGAAAGTTCATCCCTACAAAATCATATAGTTTAGTCATGCTCCATTTTCATGACACAAGAATGCTCTCATCATGCACAACCCCGATGACAAGCCAAGCAATTGTTTCATACCTTAATAATTTCAAACTCATAAACTTTCACGCAATACATGAGCGTGAGCCATGGATATAGCACTATAGGTTGAATAGAATAATGATGGGGGTTATGTGGAGAAGACAAAAAAGGAGAAAGTCTCACATCAACGAGGATAATCAATGGGCTATGGAGATGCTCATCGATTGATGTTAATGCAAGGAGTAGGGATTGCCATGCAACGGATGCACTAGAGCTATAAATGTATGAAAGCTCAACAAAAAAACTAAGTGGGTGTGCATCCAACTTGCTTGCTCACGAAGACCTAGGGCACTTGAGGAGGCCCATTGTTGGAATATACAAGCCAATTTCTATAATGAAAATTCCCACTAGTATATGAAAGTGATAACTCAAGAGACTCTCTATATGAAGAACATGGTGCTACTTTGAAGCACAAGTGTGGAAAAAAGGAATAGTAGCATTGCCCCTTTTTAGTTTTTTTTTGGCCCTCTTTTTTTGGCCTTTCTTTTTTTTGACCTTTCTTTTTTTGGTCTTTTTTTTATTTGGCCTTTCTTTTTTATTTTTTTATTTTGGGACAATGCTCTATTAATGATGATCATCACACTTCTGTTTATTTACAACTCAATGATTACAACTCGATACTAGAACAAAGTATGACTCTATATGAATGCCTCCGGCGGTGTACCGGGATATGCAATGAATCAAGTGTGACAAGTATGAAAAATTATGAACGGTGTCTTTGCCACAAATACTATGTCAACTACATGATCATGCTAGGCAATATGACAATGATGAATGTGTCATGATAAACTGGATGGTGGAAAGTTGCATGGCAATATATCTCGGAATGGCTATGGAAATGCCATAATAGGTAGGTATGGTGGCTGTTTTGAGGAAGATATAAGGAGGTTTATGTGTGAAAGAGCGTATCATATCACGGGGTTTGGATGCACCGGCGAAGTTTGCACCAACTCTCGATGTGAGAAAGGGCAATGCACGGTACCGAAGAGGCTAGCAAGGATGGAAGGGTGAGAGTGCGTATAATCCATGGACTCAACATTAGTCATAAAGAACTCATATACTTATTGCAAAAATCTACAAGCCATCAAAAACCAAAGTATTACGTGCATGCTCCTACGGGGATAGATTGGTAGGAAAAGACCATCGCTCGTCCCCGACCTCCACTCATAAGGAGGACAATCAAATAACACCTCATGTTTCAAATTTGTTGCATAACGTTTAGCATACGTGCATGCTACGGGACTTGCAAACTTTAACTCAAGCAATTCTCAAATTCACAATTACTCTACTAGCATGACTTTGATATTATTACCTCCACATCTCAAAACAATTATCAAGCATCCAACTTTTCTTAGTATTAAACACACTCAAAAGAAAGTTTCACAAATCTTGAATACCAAGCATGTTATTATTAAGCAAATTACCATGCTATTAAGACTCTCAAAATAATTTAAGTGAAGCATGAGAGATCAATAGTTTCTTTAAAACAAATCCACCACCGTGCTCTAAAAAATCTAAGTGAAGCACATAGAGCAACATTATAACGCTCAAAAGATATAAGTGAAGCACATAGAGCAAAACTACTTAGCTCAAAAGATATAAGTGAAGCACATAGAGTATTCTATCAAATTCTAATTCATGTATGGCTCTCTCAAAAGGTGTGTACAGCAAGGATGATTGTGGAATACTAACAACAAAAGACACAAATAATACAACACGCTCCAAGCAAAACACATATCATGTTGGTGAATAAAAATATAGCTCCAAGTAAATTACCGATGGAAGTGGACGAAAGAGGGGATGCCTTCCGGGGCATCCCCAAGCTTTGACTTTTTGGTGTCCTTGGATTATATTGGGGGTGCCATGGGCATCCCCAATCTTAGGCTCTTGCCACTCCTTGTTCCATAATCCATCACAAGAATTCACCCAAAACTTGAAAACTTCACAACACAAAACTTAAAATAGAAAACGCGTGAGCTCCGTTAGCGAAAGAAAACAAAAAACCACTTCAAGGTACTGTAATGAACTCATTCTTTATTTATATTTGTGTTAAACCTACTGTATTCTAACTTCTCTATGGATTATAAACTATTTTACTAACCATAGATTCATCAAAATAAGCAAACAACACACGAAAAACAGAATCTGTCAAAACAGAACAGTCTGTAGTAATCTGTAGCTAGCGCAAGATCTGGAACCCAAAAAATTCTAAAATAAATTGCTGGACGTGAGGAATTTATCTATTAATCATCTTCAAAAATAATTAACTAAATATCACTCTTCAAATAAAAATGACAGCAGTTCTCGTGAGCGCTAAAGTTTCTGTTTTTTACAGCAAGTTCAACAAGACTTTGCCCAAGTCTTCCCAACGGTTCTACTTGGCAAAAACACTAATTAAACACAAAAAACACAACCAAAACAGAGGCTAAATAATTTATTTATTACTAAACAGGAGCAAAAAGCAAGGAATAAAAATAAAATTGGGTTGCCTCCCAACAAGCGCTATCGTTTAACGCCCCTAGCTAGACATAAAAGAGAAGATAGATCTAGGTATTGTCATAGTAGTAATATAGATTATTAAAACTCATTTCATATTCTCTACGTTCGGCAGCAAGTTTTCTTTGAGGCAAGCAAAAGTAATCAAAAGGGCTAAATTTAACGGGACAAAAGTCCCCAAGATCAACCTTGGGAGGTATAGGTTCCTCCTTTGGTCCTTCATAATGCACAACCAATTCATCATTATAAGCATTCTTTTGACAGAACTTCGTGAGCCTATATTCAAGAGAATATCCTAGTTCATTATTTAGAATAGCCAAATCATCATTAAGTTCAGAAATTCTGTCAACTAAAACATTGATAGGAACCCTTTTTCTAAGATTTTCATTGAAAGCAACATAGTCTAGAGATTGAAAACGCATTATTTCTTCTTGATCAAAGAGGATAGGCTCTATGGGAGGATGGCAAGCGTCCACCCTATAATGCGCAAAGATTTCTTTGGACTCTTTTATTATGAATCTAAACTCATGAGCCAAAAAGATAGTAGCGGCACGCTTAACAGAAGAATGCTCAATATTAGAAAATTCCAGAAAAATCCTTTGTATGGAAGGATGCATGTGCATGAATTGTCTTTCAAGTTCAACTACAAGCATGACAATAGCGTCCACAAGACTACTAGTTCTGTGAAGGATATAACTACCCATAGAAGGTAAAGCACCGACACAAGTAAAGAAATCTTGAATAACTCCTTTTCCAATAATATTACCACTACCAACACGGAATTTTTTTGTATGAAAGATGGTAGGTTCTTTAGCAGGAGCATCAGAATTTTTCATGATATTATTATTGTCCATATCGACAATAATTTCCCCAATTTCATACATAGATGCAGAGGGTAAAGGACTAGACATAATGACAAGCAAACAAACTAACACACGAGCAAACAAGAGCAAACGGGCAAAAGAGGCAAATAGAGAGGGGGGATAGAGAGAGAGGCCGAATAAAACGGTAAGGGTGAAGTGGGGGAGAGAAAAATGAGAGGCAAATGGCAAATAATGTAATGCGAGAGATAGGGATTGTGATGGGTACTTGGTATGTTGACTTTTTGCGTAGACTCCCCGGCAACGGTGCCAGAAATGGCTCGTTGTCGGGAGTCAGATCTTGACTTGACTTGCGCGAACCTCCCTGGCAACGGCGCCAGAAATTCTTCTTGCTACCTCTTAAGTTTGCGTTGGATTTCCCCGAAGAGGAAAGGATGATGCAGCAGAGTAGCGTAAGTATTTCCCTCGGTTTTTGAGAACCAATGTATCAATCCAGTAGGAGGCCACGCTCAAGTCCCTCGTACCTGCACAAAACGATAGCTACTCGCAACCAACGCGATTAGGGGTTGTCAATCCCTTCACGGTCACTTACGAGAGTGGGATCTGATAGATATAATATTTTTGGTATTTTTGGTATAAAGATGCAAAGTGAAAAGTAAAGGCAAAGTAAAAAAGCAATGCAAGATTAAAGTAATGGAGATTGATATGATGAGAATAGACCCGAGGGCCATAGGTTTCACTAGTGGCTTCTCTCAAGACAGTAAGTATTCTACGGTGGGTGAAAAAAATATTGTTGAGCAATTGACAGAATTGAGCATAGTTATGAGAATATCTAGGCATGATCATGTATATAGGCATCACGTCCGTGACAAGTAGACCGAAACGATTCTGCATCTACTACTATTACTCCACTCATCGACCTCTATCCAGCATTCATCTAGAGTATTAAGTTAAAAACAGAGTAACGCCTGAAGCAAGATGACATGATGTAGAGAGATAAATTCATGCAGTATGAAATAAACCCCATCTTGTTATCCTCGATGGCAACGATACAATACGTGCCTTGCTGCCCTTCTGTCACTGGGAAAGGACACCGCAAGATCAAACCCAAAGCTAAGCACTTCTCCCATGGCAAGAACTACCAATCTAGTTGGCCAAACCAAACGGATAATTCGAAGAGACTTGCAAAGATAACCAATCATACATAAAAGAATTCAGAGAAGATTCAAATATTATTCATAGATAGACTTGATCATAAACCCACAATTCATCGGTCTCAACAAACACACCGCAAAAAGAAGATTACATCGAATAGATCTCCACAAGAGAGGGGGAGAACTTTGTATTGAGATCCAAAAAGAGAGAAGGAGCCATCTAGCTACTAACTATGGACCCGAAGGTCTGAGGTAAACTACTCACACTTCATCGGAGAGGTTATGATGATGTAGAAGCCCTCCGTGATGACGGCCCTCTTCCGGTGGAGCTCCGGAACAGGCCCCAAGATGGGATCTCGTGGATACAGAAAGTTGCGGCGGTGGAATTAGGTTTTTGGCTCTGTCTCTGTTCGTTTGGGGGTACGTAGGTATATATAGGAGGAAGGAGTACGTCGGTGGAGCTCCGAGGGGCCCACGAGGC
This sequence comes from Triticum aestivum, assembly GCF_018294505.1. Taxonomy (NCBI): domain Eukaryota; kingdom Viridiplantae; phylum Streptophyta; class Magnoliopsida; order Poales; family Poaceae; genus Triticum; species Triticum aestivum. Next base: position 582,918,507 of record NC_057809.1, on the reverse strand, counting down.
AGGGGGGCGCGCCCCCCACCCTCGTGACTGCCTCTTTTGTTCCTTGGAGCAGGGTCCAAGTCTCCTGGATCACGTTCGGTGAGAAAATCACGTTCCCGAAGGTTTTATTCCGTTTGGACTCCGTTTGATATTCCGTTTCTTCAAAACACTGAAATAGGCAAAAAAATAGCAATTCTGGGCTGGGCCTCCGGTTAATAGGTTAGTCCCAAAAATAATATAAAAGTGGAAAATAAGCCCAATATAGTCCAAAACAGTAGATAATATAGCATAGAGCAATCAAAAATTATAGATACGTTGGAGACGTATCAGAACTCATCTTGGTTGCGATGTGGTTTATCTGGTGGCAGAGGCGCCAAGTAACTAATGGGGAGTCAGTCCAGACACCGGAACAAACATCAATATCTATCTGAGTTTTAGCCACCAACTTCGTACGAGCCTACACACCAAATCAGCCAGTACGTATGATCAGTCATCAGTGGAAGAAGTCAGTGGAGGGAGCAGTAAAAGTTAATATCGATGCGTCATTCCATGCGGACAATTTTTCAGGAGCCTGCGGTGTTGTTGCTCATGATGATCGAGGCAATTTCTTGGCTGCAACTACTTGTGCAATACCACATGTGTCTAGTGCAAAGCTCTGCGGAATTGTCAGCTATCAGGTGTGGTTTGATCCTTGCAGCGAATCTCGGATGCACTAAGCTTATTTTGGAGTCTGACTGTACAACTGCTTTGGAGGCTATATCGGACCCAAACGCATACATGGGAATTGATGTTCCAATAGTAGTAGAATGCTCTCTTATGGCCATGGAATTTAAAAGCATCAGTTTTACTCATTGTAGCAGAGAAGCGAATATGGTAACGGATGGCTTAGCAAAGCATAGCTTTAGAGCATCTTCAGCCGTGTCCTCCCCAGGCGTTTTTGCCGCGCCGGCGCCGAAAAAACGGCTCAGTCGCCCCCCAGAAGCCCGTTTTTCGCCGGCTCGGGCCGAAACTGGTGCCAGCAGACCCAGGTAGAACCCGGCACCCTAGGGGTGCCTGGGGCGCCGGCACAAGCGAAAATGGCGCGTGGGTCCGCCCTGTCGGCGAGTCCCGCGCCTATTCCCGCTGTTTCTTCCCGCTTTTCTCCCACTTCCCTCCCATTTTCTCCTTTCCTCCCGCCAATCTCCCTCCCGCTCGCCTCCTAGCCGGCCGCCATGGCACCAAAGAAGTACGTCGTCCTCCGCGCGGCGGCAACCGCGACCGCCTCCGTCGCCCAGCCGAAGCAGAGGAAACCGAGGGCGCCGCCGTTGAAGCCACCAGGCATGCCGAACGCCGAGTGGAGAGCAGAAGTTCAGCGGTGGGAGGCTTTCACCGCCGACCGGCGGAACAGGGCCATCGCCAAGAAGGCCCGTGACAACGCGGCGCGCGTGACTGCGGCTGCCGCTTTGGCGGACCAAGCCGAGGCCGAGGCGACTCACGCGGGGATGATGAATCCACCCGGCAGCCACGCCCAGTACGCTCCCTGGGGCCAGCAAAGCTTCAGCTCTCCGTCGCCGCAGCCATGGGGATCGCCCTCGCCGAGCTACACCGACGGGGACGCGCACGGCGGGTTCAACCCAAACGTCACCTTCCCCCATGGACACCCGGCCGAGCACACGCCCTCGCCGGCGACCTTCACCGGTGTGCAGTACCCTCCATACAACTACTCGCTGCCCGCCTACGCGTCTTCCCCGACGCCCCATTTTCGTTGTTGCGCGCTGCCCTTCTCGCACCTCGGCGACACTGACGAGACCGAGGGCGACATGGACAACATCATCGCCGCAGGTTCGGCCGCGGCCGCCGCGTCTCCCGGGTTCGACACCCCCGACGAGACGGTGGATCTCAGCGGCGGGATGGACGGCGAGCTCGGCTACGTCTACAACAAGGAGGAGCAGGAGGAGCAGGAGCAGGAGGAGGAGGACGAGAAGGATGAGGAGGTGGAGGAGGAGCCGGCGACTGTTCCGGCGAAGAGGTGCAAGAAGAAGACGCGGGCGGCCAGGTCAGGCGAGCCGCGCATCAACTGGGCGTCCAAGGAGGAGGAATGCCTCGCCGAAGCATGGAAAATCGTCTGCCTCGACCCGACCACCGGTACGAACCAGAGCATCGAGACGTACTGGGAGCGCATCAAGACCGAGTTCGACGAGCGCAAGCTCGTCGACCCCTACTTCAAAGGCGTCTACATGCAGCGCGGCTCGAAGGCGATGGCGACCATTGGGGGCGTATCCAGGGGCATGCAACAAGTGGCATAGGATCGTCAAGGAGGTCGCGGCTCGCCCGGAGAGCGGCGCCAGCGTTGAGGATCAGGTATGCCACACCGGTTTCCCGCCTCTCTTCGTCGTGTACGCCCGCCAACTGTTTGTTCCTCCGCGCAGTTGTTACGCATGTTCGCCCTGTACCGGCAGAGCAACAACGACGCCGAATTCAAGTACCTCCACGTTTACAAGCGCATTGACAAGTGCGAGAAGTGGGCGGAAGTCCGGCGCACCCTCAACAAGGCCAAGGAGACCTACAAGCCGGACGCGCCGACTCCTGCCGCATCGGAAGGGCGGCCGGACGGCAACAAAGGTGCCAAGAAGGGGAAACACACCGACGCGGCCACCGCTCGAGTGCACGAGTCCATCGAGCACTGCCTCGCCGACGCGCAGGCCCGGGTTGTCCTTCGTGAAGAGAAGACCGACTCGTGGTGGTCGGCGTTGATGTCGAGCAGCGCCGTCAAGCTCGACCTGCTCCTGACCAATGTCGCCGCGAAGAAGAGAAACACCGACCTGGCTTTTCTGCTGGGCGGGGCAGACATGCTCCGGAGTACCGACGAGGCGGTCAAGGCGTGGTACTTGGTGGAGCGCAGCCTCATCCTGAACCAGCTTCCCTCGACAACACCGCCGCCGCCGTCGCCAAGCCCGCGTGATGACGACTCCACGACGCCCAGCAGCACCGAAGCCGCGCCAACACCGCCCAGCGCAGAAGCAGCTCCGACACCGCCAAGCCCGCGCACGCCAACTCCGCCGACGCCTGGGGCAGAGCCCGCCGAGTGATGTGTTGCGCACGCGAACTTCTGCCGCTCTATTTTTTGTACGCCTGACTATATCCGATCGCCGAACTGTGACTTGCGATCGCCGGACTTGTGGCGTCTTTTGTGAGCGGGAACGACTAAGTTTGAATTTTCCGCGTCCTGGGGGCGGCGTCTGTGGGCGTGACTGGGAGCTAGGTCGCCCCCAGGGACCGAACTAGCGCCGGTTCGCCCCCAGACCGCTCTTTTGTAGCGCCCTGGGGGGCCGAACGGCTGGAGATTCTCTTAGTCTTAGCAAGTCTGAAACTCGGGACGTTGTCCCGGACTTTATCCTGCATTCTTATGTAAATGATCTCGCTCTTATTTGATGAATAAAGTTTTAATGCTAAAAAAACATGTGTGTTGGTCATTTTGCAATGAAAGGAGACGTAAGAGCTGATGCTTATGCCTCTGATTGATCTACGCGTGATGTGTGCATGCAGCTTGACAGCAGCCTTGCGGCCGTATATCTCGAGCGTGAGAGCGGCCTGGCTGCCAACCCTGTGTGCGCCTGTGGCCGTGTGTGTGCACAGCCTTGCGGCGGCAGCCGCGTGCGTCGCCCCTGTGAGCGGCCTGGCGGCCGTGTGTATGCCCCTGTGCACAGCCTTGCGGCGGCGGCCGCGTGCGCGTGTATGTGAGCGGCCTGACGGCGGGATCTGTGTGCGTGAGACGTGAGGGCGGCCTGACGGCCAGCCCTTGAGTGTGCGCCTCTCCCTCTGCGTGAAGATTGCTGGCCTTTATATAGGCAGGCGCTAGGGTAAGGCCAACTCCACCTCGCGACGTCAAACAGATGTTCCTTTTATTCAAATTTTGTGCGTTTGGATAGGATAATAGAGTTATGTTCGGGCGTATCCTGAGATGCGATGCCCGTGCGCCCAACGCGTGGTCGTATCCATTTCCCCCATCTTGTCCGCCTTCATTTTAAAAAAGAGCAACGTTTCAAATGCCAAGCCTAGTTCATGGCCAGTGGCCCTAGTTCACACCGACGACAGAGCCAGCGGCCTACACGTCCATCGCCGGCAACACAGCCAGCGGCCGGCAACACAACCAGCCTCCAAAATGAATAGTTGTCCTCGCCGGCAACACAGCCAGCGACCGGCAACACAGCCGGCCTCCAAAATGAATGTTTTTCTTGCCGGCACACATTTAGCGGCCCAGCGGACGGGCGGCACCCATGCCAGCCTCCAAAAAGAACGGCCACGAGCGATCGGACGACCTAGTTCAGGCCGTCGGCGTCGAGCATCTCCTTCTGCCTGGCCTCGAACTAGGCCCTCGTCTTGTCGCTCATCTTGAACAAGTCCACGCTCATGATCGCAAGGGCCACCTCCTTTGCTTTGGTTGCGGCATTGGTGGCCTCGATGTCGAGCTGCCTCTGCCTGGCCGAGACATTGGCGGCCTCGATGTCGAGCTGCCTTTGCCGGGACGCCTCCTTCATGTCGATCTTCCTCCTCTTGGTCGTCTCCTCCATCTCAAGCTTCTTCCTTTGAAGCTCTAGGTATTGCTTTCATTTGCTCGTCCTTGCTTTGCCGCTTCTTCTCGTCCCTCATATCCTTTTGAGACAGCATGCCATGCAAAGTGTAATGCAAGGCCATGGATGAGGCATCACGTATGTCGTCCACCTTGGAGTTGGTCTTGCCCCTTGGCCTCTTCAACGCCTCGCCATCTCCACCTCCGGCGAACTTGGCCGTCTTCTTGCCTCTCTTTCTTTGAAGTTCACGGTATTGATCCTTGAACTTGGGGCAATTGTTCATGATCGTCCAACAATGCGTAAAAGTGAATGGCTTGTCATTGTGCCGGGCCTTGAATGCTTCCAAAGATTGAAATGCCTACACCACATGATCAACAACAATTGAGCATGCAAACATATACAAGGCCGAAGTCTCACATGGCCGTAGCAAGGAAAATGACTAGGATAAGGAGAACATACCATGTCCTCAACGCTGAGACCACTCACGGGGCGTGCTTCGACGCTCTCAAATGCGGCGCAAGACTTGTTACACTCTTGTTGGATGAACAACCACCTCTTTTGAATCAAGGTGATGCCATGGTTGCTTGTAATTTGGTAGGGCTCAAACATCTTCCTTTCATGAAAAGTTTTGTGGATTCTCGTCCAGAAAACAAGACTCTTTTGTTGCGCGCCGGTCTTCGGATCTTGGCTAATCTCCATCCAACATTGGCAAATTAACTTATCCTCATCTTGTGTATATGAACCCGTGTGAATGCTCTTCCTCCTCTTTTGTGCTTCCGCTCTTTGGGTGAGCTCATCGATGAACAATGGCTTGCCACCAATATCAATGTCATTGCTTTCTTATTCATCACCATCACCTTGCAATAGATGTCATCGTCTTCATGCCACGATTCACCATGGTCGTAGTTAGCACGGCCGTCGGCCTCTTCATCGGCAACGTACTGGGCGCGGCCATCCCGACTTTGGGTCTCCTCGGGGTCGTACGCACGGCCATGCCCACCCTCGAAGATCACATCCTCCATGAACTAGTTGTAGAAGGGGTCGTCGACCGGTGGCGTTGGTGTTGGCATTCCATCGAACAAGACGCGGGTGGACGGCATGGTGCCCGTGAACGGTGCCCGTGCTTGCTTCCTTTGCATCTCGACGGACGGCCGACCGCCGCTGCTGGACCCAGACGTGACGTTGAGGTCGATGACGGCCGAGGGGCGCGGGGTGGACGGCGCGATCATGCCAACGTCCGGCGACCCCGAGAAACGGGTTTGGGCGTCGTGCCTTGGCTGAGGAAAGCCGGACGACATAGGCGTGGTCCGCGACGTCGGTGACTGGCAGTGCGGAGGTCGGGCGGCCGATGAGCCTGTGCTCGCCGCGCCGACGGCCGCTGCAGGGAAACCGGCCGGACGGCACATGCCAAGCATGAGGAGGGCGTGCGCTTTGTTGACAATGTCCTCCTTCTCATCGACCACGGCCTTGCGCCGCGCGGCCTCCATCGCATCGCGCTCGGTGACGAACTTGGCCGCGGCAGCATTGACCTTGACGACCGCCCTTCGGTTCCTTCTCTTCGCCGATTCTGCGTCCAACTTGGCGATCTCCTCTGGCGTGCACTCCGACCGCGGCTTCCTTGGAGCATTGGCCGCCTTCTTCTTCACCTTTGGGGGCGGGTCGACGGCCGGGCCGCCGGAATTCGGCTGGGCGTCGGCCATGGAATGGGGAGGGAGGGGGCGACGGGAGAGACGTGGGAGGGTTTGGGGGGAATGGCGCCAAATAGGGCGCGGTTTTTTTTGCTTTGTGGCGCCGACAGACGGGCCAGGGGAGGACAAGCGCGCGCGTCCCGCCCGTCCACGCGCCGTCCGTTTTAACTCAAAATCGGCGCAAACTTGGGCCAAGGATGGGCCGAAAGCGGACAGAAAACGGACAAAAGTCCATTTGCTCCCGCGTGTTGGGCCGTCTGATTTGTCCTTTTTATCTTAAACAGACGACAGGATAGGGTCGCGCGGTGGAGTCGGCCTCACGGAGGGAGCGCCGTGCAGCCCACCAGCGCCGTCAATTTTCTATTTGCATGACCGTATTGTTGGCGAGAGAATTGGAACAGTCCATGCTTATCTTATCTCTACTGGTGAATTTGAAACAAAGGAAGCTTCGGGTGCCTATACAATGAAAGATGCTTAGGAAAAGTGCTTAGAGAAATAAACCAGGTTTTTTTTAAACACCGGTGCTTATTCGTACAGGGTAAACGCTTAACTAAGCGGTTTTTTTTTTAGAAATAGGCACCGGTGCTTTAGAAAAACTCGGTTTATTTCTCTAAACACCTCCCTAAGCATTTCCCATTGTACATGGCCTAATCCAACAGCGTACAGCTGATGTACTTTTGACCGAGGCCCTTGTGGCTGTCCCGCAGACTCAAGTGCGTGGCCGGAATATTTAAACGACATATTTGTGATTGAGAAATCTAATTAGCATGCAACGCATGCATGCATCAGGCTCAAGTCCACATGCATGAACTATGGCCACCGTACCTGGAGAAAGCTTTTCTTTGTACGTGTGCATATCAAATACTACCAAAATCATTCTTCCTTTGATTCTATGAAAAAAAAACACTATGCTATATACTTGTGCTCATAGATACTTCGGCGTGACAAATTCTCGTCGAACAACTGTCAAAGTACATCAAGCAACCTAGGTCGATGTTTTGCGGGATTTTTTGTCCTTCTGTCCATTCCACGAAGAAGTCGGTGAGTGTTCGAGACTTAATGGTGAAAGCAGGGTTTGTATTTGATCCCGAAGGGTAAGAGCGTGGTTGCCCACTTTGCCACGCATCCGGCGATGTCTTTGTTGTTGATGATGTTAGAAAGCGGGGCGTAGCTGACAACTTTAATGGGATTCACTACCTCCCATCCCCTCCATGTTCACAACGATGTATGGTTTTAGGATTTTGGTCACTATGTCTAGGT